>NW_016107429.1:3673884-3709240 GCF_001604975.1 Cebus imitator | reverse complement strand
TTTTTTTCTGGGTTGGAGTTTTGCTCTTGTTGCCCAGGCTGGAGTGCAATGGCGTGATCTAGCTCACTGCAACCGCCACCTCCTAGGTTCAAGCGATTCTTCTGCCTCAGCTTCCCGAGTAGCTGGGATTATAGGTGCCCACCACCATACACAGCTAATTTTTGTATTTTTAGTAGAGGCAAGGTTTTATCATGTTGATCAGGCTGGTCTCAAACTCCTGACGTTAGGTGATCCACCTGCCTTGGCCTCCCAAAGTGCTATAATTACAAGCATGAGCCACCACACCTGGCCAGGTGCCTCTTTTAACAGAGGATAGAGTGTTGAAAGTAGGGTGAGGTGTTATCAGTAAGGAGAGCCGTGCAGTATTAGGGTATGCTGTAATTCCAGTTTTGAGGTTTCTCCCCTTTCTCCTTTATTTCCTACCTAGTATGTGTCAGATATTATGTTAGACTTAAATATAATGTGGTGAATAAAATGCACAGTCTCGGTTTGTTCAGAACAGACGGAAAATAAACATATAATTCCCACAAAATATGGTTAGAAACTGTGAAAGAGAGAGTGCGCAAGATACTACAAGCAATGATGGCGAAGCCTCATTTGAGTGGAACGAGGAAGCTGATGGAAGTCCCTACTGAGTGACAGGTACTGTGACCCGAAGAACGACTGGAGTCAGCTAGATGAAGTGTCTGAGGAATAGGGTTTCAGGCAGAGAAAACAGAATGTGCAAATGTCCCAAGGCAGGCAAGATCTTGTCAAGTTCAAAGGCCCAAAGGAAAGCCAGTGTGGCTCAGTATAAAGGGGAAGGTGAACTGGGAGAAGACGAGGTTGGAAAGATAGAGCCATGTAGCCCAGATTAAAATATGTGAATTTCATGTAAAGTATCAAGTCACTGAAAGGTGTTAAATCTGGAGAGTGCTTTGGTCTTTTAAAATATCATAAAGATCACCTTGGTTGCCATAGGAAGGCTTCAGTGGATGTCCTTAAGGAGAGGAATTAGGGAGACCAGTTAGGAGGGCATTGCTATCATGCAGGTGACAGAATGTGTCTGAGGAAAGAGGAAGAAAGCTGTAAATTGAAGGTATATTTTGGAAGTAAAATCCACAGATCTAATGATGAATGTTGATGTGACTGCTGTCGGAGCTCATATTGAGATCGTCCACATCATTCCAGGTCTTGGGTTTTTCACATAAGAATCCTTTCTAGGTCGACTATGGTGGCTCATGCCTGTAATCCCAGCACTTTAGGAGGCTGATGCAGGCAGATCTCCTGAGGTCAGGATTTTGAAACCAGCCTGACCAACAACATGGTGAAAACCCGTCTCTACTAAAAATACAAAAATTAGCTGGGCGTGGTTGTGGGCACCTGTAATCCTAGCTACTCTGGAGGCTGAGGCATGAGAATCGCTTGAACGTGGGAGGTGGAGGTTACAGTGAGCCAAGATCATGCCACTGCACTCCAGCCTGGGAAACAGAGACTCTATTTAAAAAAAAAAAAATTCTTTTTAAAGAATTATTTCTAAATATTGATGGCCCTTTGTCAAGCATTTGGAGAGTCTCTCTGAAGAGGCCATCATGGAGCTGAACCTGTTGACTGGTATTCCCATTGTCTAAGTATTGGACAAGACCTTGAAGCCCATTAAGCCCATGCAATTCTTGGGGGATTCACTTCCACAGGTAAAGCTAAGGAAGCTATGGCTGCCAGGGCTAGGCCAAGAAGTGAAGGCCAGCAGGCAGTCTACTAACCCCAGGAACACCCTCCCTGCCCAGCCCACTGCGGGTGCCATGCTGAATGCAACTTTGGGCATCACAAGTTGTAGATGCAGATGGGACCGGTGCCTCCTATTTTTATTTTAACCATTTTGTCTCCTGCACCTACTTCCTTCATACAGTCTAGTCAGAATGACACCTCTGGGGCCTGGGTTCTCAGTCCAAGCTGAGGGAAGACTCTTCTTATTCAGGATAGTTGAGGCAGTAACTCGGGCTTTCGTTAGTACTTTGTTTACTAAGAACCTGCTTGAGCAGGAGTTAGGGAGGGAACCATGCTAAGGCATGACCAGTGAAGAGAAGCAAGAGAGCCTATTGCCCCCCAGGAGCCAGTCCTGTGCTCTCCTGTAGTCGGGCCACTGCCTTAGGGGGCTTTAGTCATTTTAGTGGAAGATAAATGTAACCTGCATGGTGATGTAAAAATCATAACTATTTCTTTTTTCCTGACCCCAGAAGGTTGAGATCAATCCTAAATTAAATTTATGTACTACATTCTCTCTCTCTCTCTCTCTCTCTCTCTCTCTCTCTCTCTCTCTCTCTGTATATATATATATATATAAATGATACAAAACAAAAGCCCTTCTGGGGTTTCTGGTGGTAGGTGAAATAGTCCCACACAAAATCATCAGAAAGCAAGCCATTCTTCACACCAATATGGGATAAGCTCCTTGACTTCTAAGGGGTAGAAATGCATCTGCTGTGTGTTTTAGAATGCTTTCCCCATCTTGTTTTGTGGCAGAGAAATGCCCCTTGATCATGTCCAAGTGTGTTTTTCACTGTCTTATTTGAAGTGAAAATCTGAATCATGTTCTAGTTGCTTAGCCCTGCCACATGGGCCCAGTATTCATTTTGAGTATAATATACTAAATATTTTTTTCCAGATCAGTATAATAAAGGAGTGATATGCAATAAAAAAAAAACATTGATTGCCCCATCACTTGTCTGATCTCATATCTATAATAATTGACAACATTAACTGAGTACTTAATATGTGCCACATTCTGTACTAAGTGCTTCACTTTGATGTCTTATTTATTTATTTATTTTTTGAAACAGAGACTCACTCTGTTGCCCAGGCTGGAGTGCAGTGGTGCAATCTTGGCTCACTGCAACCTCTGCCTCCTGGGCTCAAGTGATTCTCCTGACAGCCTCCTGAGTAGCTGGGATTACAGGCACCTGCCACCATGACTAGCTCATTTTTTTGTGTACTTTTTTTTTCTTTAGTAGAAATGGGATTTTGCCATGTTGGCCAGGCTGGTCTTGAACCCCTGACCTCAGGTGACCCACCCACCTCAGCCTCCCAAATTGCTAGGATTACAGGCATGAGCCACCATGCTGGCCTGATGTGTTATTTAATCATTCCTCTAACTCTGTGGAGTATGCATGACTTCTAGAGATTAGGCAATGGAAACCTATAGAGGCTGACTGACTTATTCAGTTATATGTTAATAAATAACAGATCTGGGACTCAATCTCCTCTGTCTTCAAAGCCTGTACTCTTAAGTACAATAGGGCATTTCCTCAGTATATCTGAAGCCATACTGAGATAGTTGACTGCTTCTAAAAAAGTCCCCAATGATCTCTGCCTCCTAATATTCACTCCCTCATGTAATCCCTTCCCTGTGTGTAGTATGGACCTAGTGACTAGCTTTTAACAAATAGAATGCAGCAACAGTGATGGGATGCCACTCTAAGGTTAGATGATAAAAGACTGACTTGGTCTTAACAGCACTCTGACTTGCCTTCTTGCTCACTTGCTCTTATAAAGCAAGCTGCTATGCTGTGAGCTGCCCTATGGTGAGGCCCATAACGCAAGGAACTGAGGGTGGCCCCCAGCCAAAAGCCCATGTAGAAATGAATACTGCCAACAACCACATGAGTGCACCTGGAAGTGGATCCTTCCTTACTTGTGCCTTGAGATTTCTGCCGACCTGCTGACACTTTAATTGCAACCTGTGAGACTCTGAGCAGAGGACCTAGTTAAGCCATGGCCAGATTCCTACTTTACAAAAACTGTTGTTTTAAGCTACCAAGTTTGGAGGGTAATTTATTACACAGCAATAGATAACTAATACAAATGATGTCAATATTAATAATATTAATAACTATCCTAATATCTTGCATTTATGTGGTATTTCAAATTTTCCCAAAGAAAAATCAAGTTTCAGAATAGTGAAATTAGAAAAGTATATTTCTAGTATCTTCCCCTGAAACATAGCAGCTGCACTTGAAAGAACCACCTGTATTTTCAACAAGAAAAATTGGTATTTATTCACCTGTTTTTCATTACCTTAATTCCCATCTCTAAAACCATTTGAAATATGGTACCTAGCAAGGGACTCTTTTTCTTCTTTGTACTAAGTTATTAGCAAAGAGATATGTTTAAACCATCTGGCCTGGGTGTTCTTTAGGACCTCACATTCGTAGCAGCCAGTTGGACGTCTTAGTCTGTGCTGGGGTTTCCTAATCCCTATACCAATTCCTGCTCCAAGAGAGGGACGTGGATTTTAAGCTGCCAGTCAATATTTTTGCCAGTTGAGATGAAATATAAGGGGTAAAAGAAAAAAAGTTAACATCAGACCACAGCTCAAATTGGGCAAGACTACAAAGAATTTTTCTAGAAAGTTTTCCCAGAAGGAGCTAATTACTGTGGGATGAAGTAATCTTCATGTTTGGCTTGAATAACCACAGAAATAACAAAATGCAAATATTTTAAAAATAATGAGAAAATGGAAGAACATCTTTTGGTTATACTCTTGGTGATCTTACTTAAAAAATAAAAGAACACCGAGTGTATGTATAAATGTGTATACCTACACATACACATTAGTAGAAAGAGAAACATAAGAAATAGACTAAAAATGTACTTATTTTGCACATAGTTGTAGAGCAAGGCAAGTCCAGAATGCAATGTAAAGGTTACACCACAGAATAAGATAAACAGAGTCTCTACTCTGATATAGCCTAAATTTTAGAGGGATAGAAAGATAAGTAAAAGCTAAAGCAATAAATCAATAAGTAACTACCAGCTGTGATAGTGATTGAAAGTAAAAACGAGGAATTGTTTACACTGGACATTCAGAAAAGGCTTGTCTGAGAACTAAAGAAAATGGGGTCAGCTATGTCAGGAGCTGGGAGAGAGGTTTCCAGATAAAGGGAATAGCAAATATAATGGCCCTAAAATAGAAAGAATGTAGATTGTTCTAGAACTGTCAAAGGTCAGTGAGCCTGGTGAAGAATGGTGTGAAATGAGGAAGTAGTGGTCATAGGCCAGATCATTTAGGGCCTTATAGACCATGCAGAGGAGTGAGATTTTACTCTAAATTCAAAGGGAACTTATGTTTTCAAAACATCACCCTTGTGGCTATGTGAGGAATAGATATAAACAAGCTAACGTGGACATCAGAAGCTGAGTAGAAAAATAAAAGCCTATTGTGCTGTGTCAGGCTAGAGATGATAGTGGCTTAGAGCAGAGGCTGGCAAAAGACATAAAGAATAACAGACAGATTTTGGTGGTAGAATGAAAATGACTTCAAGCTGAATTCTGTGCGGAGGCTGAAGGATTGGATGAAGCAAGGAAACCTCTTGGGTTGAGTGTTTGATATGAGAACATGGTGCCATGTATTGAAATGAGAAACCTGACAAAGATCTGTGTGTTGAGAGGATCAGGAGATTGGTTTTGAACATGCGGTCTGAGATGTCTCTAAGAAATTCAAGTAAAGATGTGATTTAGAAAATTAGGTCTATGAGTTTGAGCTAGATATTATAATATTTTATATTTATTATGTCTATAAAGCCAATCACATTCTGTAATTAGCCTAAATATATCAATATATACAACATGAAGGATTATGCTTAGTAATGTAATTCTTTAATTTTACAGAGCTGAAATAAATCTCAGACCTTTTCAAGTCATTTTTCATGTTTAATTGTCCAAACACAAACAATACCATTTAATTTTTTACAGCTTCATGCTTTCTAATTTTTGAATATTTGAGTTCTCCATTATAAAAATATTTCTGATGTAGCTACAGAAGGACGGAGAGGTCTAAAATTTATGGAGCACTTACAATAAAACAGGCAGAAACAACATAACATTATTTCATTTAAATTCATCTTCTAAGATTACTTACTTTTAGCAGGTGAAGAAGCTGAGGTTCAAAGCATTTACATTAACTTGTCCAGTGACATATGATCAGGATTCAAAGCCAAGCTTTCTTTTGGTATTAAAGGCCACATCCCATCTTTACAGAAGATGCAAAGCCCATAGCGTATCCTTTTGTTTCTCTTTGTTGCCATATTTTTTCCCCACTGTTCTTATATCTCTTTTACTGTTTGACCCAACTGAATAAAACAAACACTTGGAGCATCCCCTGGGTTTGTATTACTGCTGACTGCATTTCTGCTGGGTTTTGGACATGCTCTGTTCTTCACCTCCACCATTTCATGGTCTTCTGCCATTGTCTCAGCTGCTTAATAACAAGAAATTCCCCATATCCCTTCTTCTCAAAATGTCATAAATAGCTGCTATTGCCTGGGCAATTTTCTGGACTTCCACATCCAGTGAGAATTGGCTGTTACTTAAACTTAATTTTCTCCTGGCCATAATCCACAGGAAACTATATTCATTAACTCTGAGGCTTGCTTCGTGGAACAAACAACTTGATTTTCTTCCTCTTTGCTTTCTTTTGTGTTTTCTGACTCTATTTCCCATTGTCTTATTTTGCTTTTAATTTCATTATTTTCTTTTTATGTTGCTTTAAAAGGAATCTAATGCGCTTTTCTAGTCTCAGGTTTTTTCCCCGTATTTCTATTTTTTGCTAGTTGGAAGTGCACTATTTGAACCACTCAGTAATTATTTATTCATTTGTTTAAATAGACTAACAGCCCCAACACAGTACTTGATCATTCTATATCAGAAAAAATTGGTAGTTGTCATTGAGAGATATACCCATCTTAATTAGATATGTTAGTCAAAGGAACATCACATGATTCTTTTTAAAAAAATAAATTCCTCTGTAGCAATTTCTATGTGCCTGTCGCTGTTACAAGACATGAGCTATTACTTAATCTTCCTATTCACTCTGAGATAGGTACTATTATTATCTTGTTACAGATGAAGAAACGACAGGAACAGAAACTCAGAATAGAAAATCTATATCAATTTTTACACATGAAAATAGAAACTGACCCTTATCACCTGACAGAAGTTTTATATTTGGGGTGCTATATGATGAAATAAAGAAAAACAGAAAATGGAGTCTTTTACTGTGCAAAGAAGTATAATGCGCCCAGAAGAGGAGAGTTCCACAGGGAGAGAACTGAGGAAGGAGACATGGCTTACTCTGTGTGCAGGAAAGGCAGCTAGCTATGAAGGAAGACTGACCTCCTTGTGAAGGTAGAAGTCTCTGGTGTCCTTCCTTTTGATAACAAAATAAAAATTTTATGTTAGCTAGAGACTTATCCTTTACTCTGCTAGTGCTCCACTAGAGCAATCTGCATTTACCTGTGCGATGTGATGTGCTTGTTGGAAGAGACCAAAGGAACATGGTGACCTCAGGGAAGATGGCATCAGCTTATTGAGTGGACCGTGGGTCACAGTTCCACGAGGTGATTAGCAGTACTGTGTGGCAATCTTAGAGGAGTATTCTAATGGAATGTAAGCCCAAACCTGGCAACCCTTATAGAACGGAGAATGCTCCCTTGAAAGGGGAAAAGAGGAAACTAGGCAACACTTGCATTTCATAATACGCATGAACTGTTCATAACATATGAGTATGATTTCACAGATAATCTTAAAGATAAGCCCAGTAATAATATGACATCCTGATAACATTGTAAGTTAACAACAACAACAAAACCCACAAATTCACTGGTAGCCTAACACCAGTGAAACACATACACCTCTTTATTGAGAGTGACTGCTTTATCAGTAGCAACATGGTTGAGTTCTGTTTGGACCACAATATAGGCATGAACTAAAGTCTGTTGTTTGGAAAATGATAGATCAAATGAAAATAAGCCTGCACTATAACCTTAACCAAAGAATGCAAAATTAACTAGATTGATAATGAAGTGAACAGTGCTATATAATTAAAGAGTAAGACCAGTAGTGAAGAAAATTATGACTAACTCAGCATAATACTATTGATACACTGATGATAAAGGGTATTTTCAAAAAGCAAGAAGAATTTCAAGTATCTGCAATGCATAAATAGTAAACATTTTGCAAATTTGTTTAAAAGCCAGTAGAATATTAGAGTCCCAGTAAATTCCAAAATAAGTTTAATTTATTTTGTGGATACCACATTGCATTAATTCTTAATAACTACTTAAGAATTATTAATGGTCTTAGAAATGTTTTGGGTGGCATGTAACAGAAAACTCCAGCTGATATTGACCTAAGCCATAAGAATTTTTACTGTTTATGTAACAGAAGCCTGGAGGCATATAATTTGAGGATTAGATCAGCAGCTCCAGATTTTAGGGTGCTTTGTTGATGTCTTTGTGATTATCTTGGACATCCCTACAGCACCTAGCACCACGATCTCAGCCTCAAAATTTAAAGACAAGCAAGAGTGAGGCCAGAGTAGTAAGAGAGCTCCTCCCACAGGTCTGTTCTGTTAATCAGGAACAGGCTTTCCTAGAAGCCTGCCCATGACACCTCTTCTCCGTGTTGTCTGTGATACTCCAGGGCTGCTCATTTTGGCCAGAACTGGGTCCATGGGCATGCAAGCTACAGGGGAGACCAGGAAAGTAAATATATAGTTCCCTCTACCCCCCACCCCAGCTTCTAGAGAGGGAGAGATGAGCAAGGAAGAAGGAAGTTGGAAACGGGTGTTAGACATCATTAATAAATGTTGGCCATGTTTTCTGTCTTAGTCAATGTGGGCTTCTGTGTCAAAATACCTTAGCCTGGGTAATTTATAAACAATAGAAATATATTGTTCACAGTTCTGGAGAATGAGAAGTTCAAGATCAAGGTGCCAGCTGATTTGGTGTCTGGTGAGTAACTATTCCTCATGGGTGTGTCCTCACATGGTAGAAAGGGGAAATAAGCTCCCTTAGGACTCTTTTTAAAGGGCACTAATCCCACTCATGAGGGTGAAGCCCTCTTGAAATAATCACCTCCTAAAGGCTGCACATTTGAATTTTATTGCATTGGGGATTAGGCGTCAACAAATGAATTCTCAGGGGATGGAAACATTTAGACCATGGGATTTTCCATGTTTAAAAGCTCTTATTTTCTCTGAATTTCTTCCAACCTAAAGTCGAGACTTCTTATATGGCAGGCCTTTCATGTGCCTACTCTAGCCTTTTCCCCACCTTCTCCCATAGGCGACTGAGGTTCTGACCGTTGTAAACCAACTGCAGTTACTACACCTCAGCATCCGGCCCTATACATCTACATCTTAGTTTTTCTATTCGCTCTCAAAAGAAACAGTCTGTGAAGTATTTTCCAGCCTTCTCTATAACCCCAGGAAAGATCCCTGCTTTCTGTGGCATCCTGTATTCTCCTAAATCACTTGATCACATTGTTTTGTATCTGTTTATTTGTCAATCTTCCTTGCCAAACTCCAAAGGGAATTTTATTACGCTTACTTTAGGGCAGCACCTTACACGCTGCCAGGCATGTAATAATAGCTTCCTAAAGACTTCTTGAATGAAGGAATGCATGGATGAAAACATAAATCTTTGGCCAGGTGCAGTGGCTCGTGTCTGTAATTCCAGCACTTTGAGAGGCTGAGGCAGGTGGATCACTTGAGGTCAGGAGTTCCAGACCAGCCTGGCCAACATGGTGAAACCCCATCTCTACTAAAAATACAAAAATTAGCTGGGCATAGTGGCATGTGCCTGTAATCCCTGCTACTCAGGAGGCTGAAGCAGGGGAATCGCTTGAACCCAGGAGTCAGAGGTTGCAGTGAGCCAAGGTTGCACCACTACACTCCAGCCTGGGCAACAGAGCGAGACTCTGTCTGAAAAAATGAAAGAAAGAAAATATAAATCTCTGGATATTACTCAGTCCTTGCTGTCCTATGTGTGAATGTCCTGGATATAGGCATGATTTTCTTTCCTTTCTCTTTTCTTCTGCAGTTTTGCCCTCCTGCACATTTTCCCCTGGACGCCCATCTTACTTGTGGGGCACAGCACCAAGGGGCTGCTCCTTCTCTGGGCTGCTGATTTGTCCATTGTCAGTCCTCTGTAGGCTGCCTCCTAAGCCTCGGGTGCAGTCTGACACCTTGCTGCATTTCCTCTCCCTGCATTTACAGAGCATCTCCTCCGTGTTGTCTGCCTGTGATACTACAGGGCTGCTCAATCTCAAAAAGGCCCTGTCCACTAAAGTAAGCCCATTTCTTACTTCATCACTTGGTCACCAACTGTCTTTACTGATCACATTTTTTTCACTATATCCTCTAATATGAGAGAATATTTTTCTTTATCAGAAAACATTTTGTTATAAAAGAATACAACTGATTTCCTATTTGAAGATTTTCACCACACCCAAAAGAGAACACACAGTTCCTAAGGTTCTCCCAAGTTTCCTTACTTGCCTTGCCCCTTTATTCCTGGGGAGGAGGGGTGGGAGGAGAGAGTTCAGCAGGAAACATTTCATTCTTTCCTAGCTCTTATTTATTTATAATTTTGGAAGTAATGCTCCTCTTCTTAAATTTCTCACTGACTTTCAAATAGGTAAATACTGATTTCTTTAGACTTCTGTTCTAATATATTCTACACAATATGAATCTGAGGTTCAATTTCTAGGTGGGTGGGTAAGAGGTGAAAAGCTTTGTATACTCAGAACTCAGAACGGAGAACAAGCTAAAAGGTCTGCCAGTGTACAGGGGAACAGAACATGTGTAGAGGGCTCAGGAGTGCAGGCTTCTCTGCTACAACATGAGCTTTCACAACTTGAACTGACTTTCATATGATTGATTCATTAGGGAACAATGTATTTTATAGATTGCATTGGCTATAATTGGATAGAGATTGGGAATTAACACCAATCAGAGCAAAACTGCTGTTCTGGTTGCAGCCAAGTTTGTTTAAATGGCTGGGTGATAAGAAGATGGCTGATGAAGGTGATAAGTGCTGTCTTTAGATAAGCACTGAGCTAATTGGCAGTTCTGGAGGTTACTGAAAAAGAAAAGCAATTAGTTCTGCAGTGACACAGAACTGGCCTTCCAAAAATATGGGGAAATTTTTAGTTATTAAAATAGTGTGGGTAGGAGATTTACTGGCACTAAGTGGATAGAGACCAGAGATACTAAACTCCTTGCAATGCACAGGACAGGCCTACACAAGGAGAAACTGGCTTGCCACAAATCTAAAATGCCAAAAGTTGCACCTCCCTAATCTTCTCCTGCCCCAAGGACAGGTATACCAGCTGGAGAGAAAGCAATATTTGGGTTTACAGCTGTACATGGAATTATTAAAGGAAAGCCTTTATTCTGGACATCTTGAAGTCAAAATTCTATGGTTCCTTCACCATCTTTCTCACTGAAATAAAAATTGTTTTTCAAAGCTATTTTTTCTTTTATGTAACAAGAATTTTCTTAAGAAAACAACTGAAAATCTATTTCAGCAGGGCAGGTAGTAAAAGAGGAAGTACTTCCCAGTACTTGAATATTACAGATTCCCTTACCTAGAAGTGGAGTTTACTGTACTTGTCAGTTTTCTCCTCCACTTTGGGCAACATTTCAATTCAAAAGAAAACTATGCTGTGTGAGAGGGAAATGTTGGCCAACTTATGCTTCTTTTAGATGGTGTAAGTAAATCTGAAGTATCTTTAATTTGCCTTCACTTTAGAATAAAATTTAGCTTACTATACTTACTCTTAGCACTTAAAAAAACACATGTCTTTCCAATGAAAACTCAATGCTCATGTTGATAGTCCATTTTAAAAGTTAATCTTTTTTTCCTCTGGTTATTTCTAAGATTTTCTCATGACTTATAAATTTGATTACTTTATCCTGCAATTACACTATGTGTCTAAGAATGGATTTGTTTCATTTATTTTGCTCAGAATAATGTATGCTTCTTTAGCCTGAGGTCTCATGTCTTTGTTTTATTCTGGAATTCTCTTAGACATTTATCTTCATATACCAATCTTTTCATTCTATTTTCTGTTTCTCTTAACTCCTCTTTCAAATTTTCTATGCTATCATTTCTCTGTGCTGTGTTCTGGGTTATTTTCATAGCTTTATCTTCAATTCACTAATTTTTTCTTCTGCTGTATCTAAACAGTTGTTTAACAAGTCTATCAAAGGCTTATTTTTAAGTGACTGTTACTTCCTTTCTGTTGCTTTTGAATGGTCCAAATTCCTTCAGCTTTAAAGTTTTATTCATCAAAAACCCTGTCTCTTTGAACACCTTAATTGTTTATATTAAACCCCCTTTAGATTGCTATATTATCATAGTTGTGAAATCTCTATTTTTTTAGGTTTCCTGTTTCCCACTATATTCTCTGTAAATTCTTTTTATCAGTTCACCTTCTATAAGATATTTTTCCTAGCAGTATCATATAAGCCCTAGAGGTTTCCCTTAGGGAAATTTTCCCATGGCCTCTCTTGAGGTTCTGAGCTATCATGTTTCCCAGTTTAAGATTTCTGCATAATGTGAGTAATATAAATTTAGATACTTTCACCTGAGCATAGATTTGACTTTTCCATGTAGACTCCTCCATATCCCCAACCAGATGGGCTGTTTCTGGACTCTGTTTAAAGTCTATTGGCCTTGTAGACTTTATGGAAAATTCTTCCTTGGCTTCTTACTTTGGGCAATGAATCTAGTTCTTGCTGGGTACAGGCTCTGCACCTTGAGCCTTATCTCCACAAAGTGTTAAAGCCTGGACTATGGTATCCTTGTACCTCATAGGAAACGAAGCTTTAATTCCTCTTTACTTGGAGTCTTCTTCATTTATGCAACCTGGATTTGTGTGTGTGTGTGTGTGTGTGTGTGTGTGTGTGTGTGTGTGTGTTTAGGTTAGATACATGCTATTAAAATATTTTAAATGTTCTATCTAGATTTCTATGTTTTTTGATTTTTTGCTTTTCTGGAGGAGTGAAAAAATTTCCCCTTCTGCTTAGTCCACCCTTTGGACTGGATGTCATTCCAGGTCTTCTTGTCTTTACCACAGAAATAATTTTCACTCTGGTACAGATTAGATGCTCAAGAAATTGTTGTTGAATTGTTATATAATTAAATTTTATAGCATGCTTTGGCTGAGTTGAACCTTGTATAAAGGAGCTTTAAATCACCCTTAAGAGAAATACATAAAGCAAGAGATGAATACTGTTTCTGATAGTGTGTCAGTTTGCTTACTCATTTTGTAGTGGATGTTTCTTTCTCTTTTTCACTATGGAATTGCCTGTTAGGCTTATCTGAGAAATTTATTTTTTATAGTTCTACAATTAACCGGAAGAGTTTTGGGCTTTGGTTTCGGCAGATTCTGGGTTTAAATTTCAACTATGCCACGCTCAAATGTTCAAGCCACATCATAGGGGCTCAACAATCACTTGTTGAAGGAATAAATGAATGGATGGATGATTTAGTTGAGGATCAGTTCCTCTTATGCAAAATGTGGCTAATAATAGTAACCACCCTGTAGGGCTTTAGAATTAAGTGAGCTCATCTCTGCAAAAAACCTAGCATAGCGTTAACTATTATTATTATTTCATATACTTACTTGAAATGCATATTTCAGGGCCTGG
This sequence comes from Cebus imitator, assembly GCF_001604975.1. Taxonomy (NCBI): domain Eukaryota; kingdom Metazoa; phylum Chordata; class Mammalia; order Primates; family Cebidae; genus Cebus; species Cebus imitator. Next base: position 3,695,766 of record NW_016107429.1, on the reverse strand, counting down.
ACATAGAAGAATTAAATAATTAATCATTCTCTTAACTTCTTTTACTTTTCCCGTTACTTTCATTCTTCATACCTTCTTTTGAAAAATGTCTACTCTTGGCTGGGCATGGTTGCTCATGCCTGAAATCCTAGCACTCTGGGAGGTTGAAGCAGGAGGATCACTTGAGACCAGGAGTTCAAGACCAGCCTGGGAAACATAGTGAGACCGCGTCTCTATTAAAATAAAAATCAAAGGAAAAATAATCTACTCTTTATAGGGCCATGCTGATATATGTCATTAAGAATCCAATCTGAATTCATAGTTCTATGATTTTCCCCATATTTCCAAAAAAAATCTGACATTTTTAATATATTAATAACATTGGAATCGTTGTTCTCCAGGTAAGTATTTATTACATTATTAGAAAAATTAAATCAAGAAGGGAGAGCCAAGTAGAGGCCTGGCACCACTGCACCAGTGAAAATATCATATTATTCTAAAGGAGGAAAGGTTTCTCAGACTTAATAGATATTAAAAACCAGGAAGAAATAAAAACACAAATTTCCTGGAGGTCATTCTAATTTTCACTGATTACTTTTTAAAAGGGAGTTAAAATATCTTAAAGAAAATTAGATCATATAGTTTTGTGCTATTATTTTCCCTTTAATATTCAACTGTAATTTATATAATTTAAACTATAAGTTTTTAGAATTCTATTGTTTCCTTGGTTGATAATAAATACAGAAACTTATAGTGCCATCTTGTGAAAAAGATGCAGAATTGCATTACACTAATTCATTTGTGTAAGTTGAAATATAGCAAGGGAAAGGGATATAGAGCTAAAAGTTGTGCGTCATAAAGATTAATCAGCATATTTCTGTTAACTTAGCTAGATTTATTGTTAAAAAATAGAATTTAGATGCATTTTCCACCCGCTCAAATATTTCTGTGGCATGGACAATAGCCAGAAAAGAAAGGGTAACATATTGAGTTGAAATTGTGCAAGCAGAACTACCAAATTTCAGAACATTTTTATTCCGAAGGGAAAAAGGAGAAGAGCCTGATGCTCTGAATTGCAAAGGTGTGTATATGATTGAACAAAGATGTCGCTAAATGCAATGGAGGGGAGAGGGAGTGAACACCAGTACCATGTACTCATCAGAGCCTACACAAGGCAGGGACACCCTCTAGTTGTCATAGAAAGAGAATCTGGAAGCTGACAGAGGTCACTGCAACTTACAGGAAAGAATTATTTCTTATGAATGAAAGTGATTCCCAATTATTTACTTTGCTTGGTCATAGGAGGATACGGGAAACATTTGTTCTTAGGCTCAATGTGAAGCACATTACAGGTAAGTTCGAGGCCCTTGGAAGGATCTGAATAAATAGACAAAAGTGGCTACTTGCCTACTGACTCAGACACACTGACCTTGACTGCTTTTCATATTGAAACACCCCACACGTATGTATGTTGGAAATAGTTATACATTTTCAACAGGATAGTACAGATATCTGGTAAAGGCACTAATACAGAATTTGTATTTGAGGTTTTATTTTTTGTTTTGTTTTTGTTTTTTAGACAGGATCTTACTCTGTCATCCAGGCTGGACTGCAGTGGCATGATCTCGGCTCACTGCAAACTCCACCTTCCACTTTCCAGGTTCAAGCCATTCTTGTGCCTCAGCCTCCCAAGTAGCTGGGACTGCACGCATGCACCGCCCCACCTGGCTAATTTTTGGATTTTTAATAAAGACAGTTTTCACCATGTTGGCCAGGCTGGTCTTGAACTCCTGACCTCAAGTGATCTGCCTGGCTTGGGCTCCCAAAGTGCTGGGATTACAGGTGTGAGCCACCACATTGCCTATTTATTTGAGGTTTTATAGAGGGCCAAATGAAAAGGACAAAGGAAGATTGTTTTTGTTAGAATAGGCTGATAGAAAATGAAGATGAGGAAAACAAAATCCGGGAAATAGAGATGGGTAGGGGGATGGGAGGGGATTAAGTGAGTTAAAGAGATGGCAATAGCATTTGAAACAGAATCTCATTTTTTATGATATCATTCTGATGGCCAGGAAGTATGTTGAAGAAAATACTAAGGACAAAGAAAAGATGGGAGAATAGTAATAATGAAAGGCTTAAAAAAAAAAAAAAAAAAGTTGATCATTCCCTTATGATCCTGCTCCTATTACCAATATTTTGTTTCTTGCTGTGTAATGGCCCATAGGAGTTGTCATCAGCAAAATAATTTAACTGCCTCTACTCCTTGCTATATGTCTAAGGAAGTGGTCATGCATATGTGGTGAGGCATGAAACTGGAGGAATTTTACTCCTAAAACCTTGCTTTGAATGTTCTTGCCTTCATGGATTTAACTTAGATCCTTTAATGCCATAATAATTTGGTTTCATATTGAATGTCCTTTGGGCTTTCATTGTCATGTATTTTTTTAAGAAGTTTTCTGTGAATTCAAAATAATCCTTTTGGTGAAAAGGCAATTCAATTATAGTCACAGCATAAAAGAAACCCAATGTGATACAATTCTCTATCAAGATAAGATTTACTGCTAAACCCAGATGATTTTATAAAACCAAAATTTGTGTTTGCATTTTGAGACACTTGACTGAGAAGCTTGATCAGAACCTAACGTGTCAAATAAAAGTGGGTCTCTCATCTAAGTAAGGCAGAGCTGAATTAAGAGTTTAAGTGACTCATATTAACAAGTGAAAGGTGACTCATATTAACAAGTGAAATAAGTTACCTTGGTGTGTCATCTAGGCAGGTTTGAAAGATGATTCTTAGTTACTGGATCTGCCCTGATACCCTTCCACTCACAGGCAGAGGAGAAAATGTCCAGTTCTTTCCATATCATAGAGGTTTCCCATGCCACAGGAATGCATGACACACACATTCCCAATCTTACCAGGAAGGTGAATAGATTGTATTACAATTCATTTTAAGAGGCACCATTCTCTGAAGCCCTGTTTATATTAAAATTGGTGCTGGCACTTAGTGGCAATGTGACCTTAACCTCTATAACCTCAGTTATATTTAACCTGAAAAATGAGGTATTAGTATCTATCTCATAGGCTGTTACGAGATAGCAATGCTTGGCATAATTTAAGCTTCCCCTAATGTGAGCTATTATTATTATTATGTACAAAGAATCAGCATATTAATGAATAGGTTTACACGTATATGTTTAGATACTGCTAGTGATCATAAAGATGAGATAAAATTTGGCATTGTTTGCCTAGAAAATTGAATTTTCTGAAGAGTGATGACTAAGGATGAGATATTAGAGAAGCCAGGATGAAGGAATTCTGTAAAGGTTTAAGTGAAACAGAGGAAAGAAATAGCGGAGCAGAGAGATCCTTTCACAGACATGGACAGAAGAATATTACAGTTGACCCTTGAATAACATGACTTTGAACTGCATAGGTTTATGTATATGTGAAAAGTTTTCAATAAAATGTACACAGAGTATGCCTGCCTATCCTGCCTTCCCTTTTACCTCCTCCACCACTTCTGTCTCCCTGCCTCCCACAGCAAGACCAACCCATCCTCTTCCTCCTCCTCTTCAGCCTACTTAACATGAAGATGATAAGGGTAAAGACCCTTCTGATGATCCACTTCCACTTAATTGAATAGTAAATACATGTTCTCTTCCTTATGATTTTCTTAATAACATTTTCTTTCCTCTAGTTTACTTTATTGTAAGAATACAGTGTATAATACCAAATATGTGTTCATTGACTGTTTATGTTATTGATAAGGCTTCCAGTCAACAGTAGGCTATTAGTAGTTAAGTTTGGGGGAAGTCAAAAATGATATTCAGATTTTCGAATACATGGGTATCGAATATCTGTCAGTGGTATCAGCTTCCCAAACTCCCAGGTTGTTCGAGGATCAACTGTAGTTGTTAGTAGGTGCTTAGTAAATTTTTAGAGTGGGAATTGATGGCAGAGGTTCAGAATAGGACCAGAAATGCTTAAATGAATCAAGAGCAGCAAAGGGGAGGTTAGAGGTTGTTACTGAGGAATCAGCACAGACCAGAGAGATATGGGAAGCCCATACCTTTCATTCTCAGTTTCTCTCAAATTTATCATAGCATCTGTAGCTATTTGTTGAACTTCATTGTTCATATTCCCATCATCCTCTATTGCTATTCAAAATGTGGTCCTAGGACGAGCCTCATGGGCCTTACCTGGGAGCGTGTTCGAAATGAAGGCACTCAAGCCCCATCCCAGAACTAAGCACTCACAAGTGCATTTTTCACAAGATGCCGTGATGCTTCCTATGCATGTTAACAGATTGAGAAGCAGCACTTTAATAGACCTTAAGCTTCTAGCATGACTCCTGGCATGTAGTCAATGCTTAATGGAAATTTATTGAATGAATTAAGTTCAACAAATAGTTACAGAGGCTTATCTTCCTAGAGGCCACCAATACTTATCTTCCTAGAGGCTACCAAATTGAGCTACAGGTAAAGATGAAGAAAGTAATTTCAACACAAAACCAATGCCTTGAGCTAGAGCTAAACTTCTAGTGACTATAAAAACTAAGTAAAATCTGGGCTGGGCACAGTGACACATGTCAGTAATCCAAGCACTTTGGGAGGCTGAAGTCGGGAGATTGCATGAGTTCAGGAGTTTGAGACCAGCCTGGGCAACATGGCCAAATCCCATCTCTACAAGAAAATACGAAGAAAAAAATTAGCTGGGCATGGTGGTGCACATTTCTTGTCCCAGCTACTTAGGAGAGTGAGGTGAAAGGATCGCTTGAGCTGAGGAGGTGGAGGACGCAGTGGGAGGATAGAGCGCCATTTCACTCCAGGCTTGGTGCCAGAGCAAGGCTCTGTCTCAAAACAAACAAAATCTACCCTGGCTCAGAGATAAAAAGTATGGTGTGGAAAGAGTAAAGAACACAGTGATTTAAGATTGGAGCTAGAGGGCCGGGCGAAGAGGCTGACGCCTGTAATCCCAGCACTTTGGGAGGCCAAGGTGGGTGGATCACGAGGTTAGGCGATCAAGACCATACTGGTCAACATGATGAAACCCTGTCTCAAAAAAGAAGTGAGAAAAAAAAAGATTGGAGCTAGAAAGCAATGGGACCCTGGAAAGGAAGGGCAGGAAACAGCCCACCAAAACCCTGGGGGGATAAATGAGAATCCTTCCACAACAGTTCGATATGTCAAGTTCTCAAACTATTACTTGTGTCCGACACTGAGGAAGATTGTGCATGCAGTGGGAAAGGCCTGGGTGGGAGGGACAGGCAATGTATTCATATCCTACTTCTAGGGGAGGAGAATTATCAGGGAACTTTGTTTAGACAATTGACTCAAGGATTTAAATTGCAAAAGCTTTACGTAGATGAGGCTCCAATTCACTCTTACAGGGCTACATTTTTTAGATGCACAAAGAAATTGCCACTTAAACAAGTAATAGTTAATCAGAATACCTGCTTTTTGAGTTGACCCTAACTTACTGGATATGCTGACACTGACTTTGAAGCATTCACTTAAAACATACATTTAAAATATTCATTTCATAGGCTTGCTTTAAAAAAAAAAAGTATCCCTGTGTTTTAACTTAGCTTTGAAAAAACAGAATCATCTTTCATCTTTTACCTTGCATGTAACCTACCCATAATTCTTATCTAACCTTTGTTCACAATCTGTCTCACATAGATTTCTTCCCTTACATTTCTGAAGCCACTGCCTTGATTCAGGTCCCTGAAAGGAGGTAGCAAGATGATTTTCTCCTTTCTACCTTTAAAAAGTATATCTTTCTCTTTGAAAATGGTTCTTTTTTTTTTTTTTCCCCAGAAGCATGCCTAAAACAGTTTTCTAACTAGGAATTTGGTATCATGCTTGAACTTTGGAGTTGGGTAGAACTGGGCTTGACTTTCTGCTCCATCCCTTGTTACATGTGTGACTGTAAATTACTTTACTTCTCTGTCTCAGTTTCCTCATCTGTAAAATGGCAATAGCCATGGTATTTTTTCTCATAGAATTGTTAAATAGGAGCAGGATAGTACATGTATGTGAAATAAATGCACATGGGTGGTTAGGAGCACAGACTCTAAAGCCAGACTGCTTGGTTAAATGTTTGGCTACCTACTAGCTCTGTCTTTGGGCAAATTGTATCATCTGCCTACGGCTCATCTGAAAAATGGGGATAATAATAGTACTTAGTTCATAGAAGTTTTATGAGGATTAAATGAGCAAAGTGCTTCATTGTGTCTGCTACATAGTAAGTGCTATACACGTTTCTTAATTTAATGATTGTGTTCAGTAGTTGTTTTTCTATCTCCTGCCTTTAGTTTCATTACTATATCAATTCATCCCCGTTGTTTTCTTACACATCTCTCTAAAATATCCTTCTCAGCATCAGTTAGAATGTTGTGGTCACAAAAAACAGAAAATTTGACCAATAGTGCTTTAAACTAAAATATGTCTACTGGTTACTTAATTGGTCATCTAGGAGTAGGTGGATCCAATATTGTTGATTGAGCCGTTCAACAGTATCATCAAAGATCCAGCCTCCTTGAGTCTTCCCTCTTAGCCATTCTGAGTGTGTGAGAGAGATCCTTCCTTACGGAGCTAAGATTGCTGCTGAAGCTTATAAGTACCATATCCTCAACAGAATTCACAAGGGAACAAGGTGGAGAAGGTGGTAGCAAGATGATTTTCTCCTTTCTACCTTTAAAAAGGTATGTCTTTCTCTTTGAAAAATGGTTTGGTTTGGTTTTGTTTTTTTTCTCCCAGAAGCATTAGGTGGATTTATTTTACAGCTTATTGCTCAGACTTGCGTCATATTGCCAGAGCTAGTGGTCAGCATCCATTAAAGCTATGCAGACCAAAACAAAGAATGGCTATTGGGGAGATAATTAACAGTGTGTGCTGTGTTTTCACTACATTACTTTCTTGCCCTGCTTCAAAACCCTTTCATGTCACCCATCACCTGTTGAAAGTGCTCTCACCTTGCTCGGCAGGTATCAAGACTCCTCCGTGAGGTAGCCCTTCCACTTTCCCAGTCTCATTGCCATGGGCCGCCTCTCTACAGCTCTACTGGTGCCAAATCATGCTTTCAGCTATTATATAACCATACATAACCATGACTTGTACTTTGCTGCAAGTACAAGTCTGAATTTATGGTCTGAATGTGTTCCCCCAACTTCACAGCTTGAAACTTAACTGCCAATGTGGCAGTATTAAGCAGTGGTCTTTCAGAGATGACAAAATCATGAAGGTAGCTCCCCATGAGTGGGGTTGGTGAACTTACAAAAGAAGTTTGAAAGAGCACGCCAATGCTTTTTGCCCATCTGTCTGCAAGGTGAGGACACAGTGTTCCTCCCCATCAGAGAAAGCAGGATTCAAGGTGCCACCTTGGAAGCAGAGACTGGGCCTTCACCAGACACTGAACCTTCCGGCACCTTGATCTTGGACTTTTCCACCTCCAGAACTATGATGAATAAATTTCTATTATTTATAAATTGTCCAGTCTGTGGTGTTTTGTTATAACAGCAGGAATTGACTAAGACAGGCTCCCTTCATTGAGAAGGGGCAGTGGAACGCCATTGGGAGTGATGAGGAATACTTTTGTGCCAACAATGCATACAAGTGTACCTCCTTATCCTCTTTCCCCACCATCCCACTGGCTGCATCCTCTTTGTAGCACCTTCTTTGGATGTTTAGCTGCACCCTCTTCATGACAATTTAAACTTTGGATGTTTCAATATGGCAAACACTCTAAAATATGTGTTCTTGTTGTCCCATATCAGCAGCAGTAACATCACCCAAAAACTTGCTAGAAAGGCAGGCTCCTGAGCCCCAATCCAAATCTACTGAATCAGAAACTCTGCGGAGGGGGCTGATATAGTTTGTATGTTTGTCCCCTCCAAATCTCATGTTGAAACATAACCTCGAATGTTGGAGGTGGGACTTAATTGGAGTTATTGGATCAGGGGGCAGATCCTTCATGAATGCCTTAACACCATCCCCTCGGTTTTTTTTTTTTTTTTTTTTTTTTGAGATGAAGTTTCACTCATGTTACCCAGGCTGGAGTGCAATGGCGCGATCTCAGCTCACCGCAACCTCCGCCTCCTGGGTTCAGGCAATTCTCCTGCCTCAGCCTCCTGAGTAGCTGGGATTACAGGCACGCGCCACCATGCCCAGCTAATTTTTTGTATTTTTAGTAGAGACGGGGTTTCACCATGTTGACCAGGATGGTCTCGATCTCTTGACCTCGTGATCCACCCGCCTCGGCCTCCCAAAGTGCTGGGATTACAGGCTTGAGCCACCGCGCTCGGCCCCCCTTCGGTTTAGAGTGAGTTCTCAGTTCATGGAAGATCTGGTTGTTTAAGAGTCTGGGATCTCCCGCTTTGTTTCTTGCTCCCTCTATCTTGCTTCCTCTCTCGCCATGTAAAGTGCCTTCTCCCACTTTTCCTTCCACCATGAGTAAAGGTTCCCTGGAGCCCCACCAGAAGCTGAGAAGGTACCAGCACCATGCTTCCTGCTCAGCCTGCAGAACTGTGAGACAATTAAATCTCTCTCTTTTTAATTAATTACCCAGCCTCAGGAATTTCATTATAGCAGTAGAAGAATGGACTAACACAGGGCCTAGCAATCTGTGTTTTAATGAGCCCTGCATATGCTTCTGATGCATGCTGGAGTTTGAGAGCCACTGTTCTAAGAGAAGGAGAAGACACAAAATGAGAGAAACCTGAGTCCCTGAGTATTACGTGGAATAAGGCTGGAAATATGAATCTGGAGCTTAGGAGACAGTTTTGGGGGGAGATTATCAGCTTAGTATGATATTTAAAGCCATAAGCATGGGTAAGATAACCTAAGGGGAGGGTTAGTGAAAGAAAAAGGAGGGGACCTAGGATTGAGGCATCCATAATTTTGACATTTAGAGGGAGGGAAGAGGTAGAGTAGCCTACAAAGGAAGCTGAGAAGTTGTGGCTAGAGAGGTAGAAGGCAAACCAAGAGCTAAGAATGTGATGTTATGGAAGTCAAGAGGTTAGAGTGCTTCAGGGAGGAAGCTGGGGTCCCCTCTGCTGAAGTCAGAGATTCTCTCCTCCTTACTGATTAGCGCCATTGCATATTTTGGAGAATGGACTCTGACTCAACAGTGGATCTGAGAGAATAAAAAGTAATCCTATGCTCCCTTGCCAATGTTTGGCACAAAATTAACCAGAGGCCCAATTCTGGCAAGAAGCATAGTAAAGCCTTCTGAGAAAATCCTTTCTTTGTCTTACTAGACAGCCACAGGAAGCCAGTGACTTTCTCTCCCACTGGATGTAAATAGTAGCACTGACTATAATTGGCAGCCATTTTACAACGACGAAGTGATCATGAGGATACCATTTTAAGACCATACATTTCCACATCTGTAAAATGGGGATAACGCTAGCATCTACATCATAAAGGATGAAGCTGGCACTTTGGACTCCAATTCAGACATTAAAGTAACTAAAGTCCTTGGCAACATGGTTGAGCTGCCTAATCTATCAAACCAAACTTTCTATTATGCAAGTTAATACATTTCCTTGTTGTTTAGTCAGTTGTTTAATTTAAGGTTTCTGTTACTTGTAGCTGGAAGCAGCTTATCTGATACAGTGATATATGAAGACTGCTTCTATTTTTAATTGTCAGAGAGTCACTGATTTATTTCAAATTCTCAAGAAAGATTATTTGTATGAAGTATTGTTCAATGAGTTTTGTAAAGCACTTTTCTAATAAAATGGAATCAGCAACCTAATCTTATAAGACAACAAAAAAATCAGCTTAGGAATAATGGATTAAGCATTTTACTTATCTGAAAATGAATATATATTTCCTATTAATGCATTCTACAATTCAAGTCATATTTTAATATTAAAGCCTCACTGAAACTAATTTTTTGAACTCTCATTTGGCATAAAAGATGCAAATATTGAAAGTCTATGTCTTATCCTTCCCTCAACCTTGAGCAACTGTAGGGATTGAAAATTAGGTCTATGGAAAGAACATCTTGAATATTAAATATGCAAAATACTATAAACATGAAAATATATCCCCACAAAGTCAATGGTTTGACTGGTTGAAATATTGATATCTTAATTTCATTTAGAAAATTGATTTATTAAAATACAATGAAGCTTAATACTTCAAATTAATTTTATTTACTACTGAAACACTGAGGTCTTAGAAAGAATGTTAATTTAGAAATCAGGAGCTTTATGTATTATTTGTTCTATCCCTGCCACCAGTTGTGTGGTCTCAGGAACATAATTAACTTCTTGTTACCTTCTCTAGCAAAGTGAGGAGAGGTTGGTAGCCTGTGGAGTTCTAGTTTTCTAATTCAATAATTTAAATTATGTCTTAAATTTCTAAAGTAAAAATAACTATAGACACATTTTTATAAACATGTTATATGTTATCTGTTTTTCAATTCCAAATTGAAAACTCTGTTTTCGATTCCAAATTGGTAATTGCTTCTAATTCATAACTTGGTCTCTTTTCAAACGTTTCTATTTGGAATTATTTACTATGAGCAGGTAGGAAGCTTCCATATAGATGAGTTTTAATTGACATACTTGCATACTATGCCCTGGCAAGACGCAGCTTAATGAGAGGTGCAAAGAGATTGTCACAATAAAAAGGGAAAATTTCCTCTTTGTGTTGGCTGGAAACAGGATTAAAATTAAGAATGATTCTTAAACCAGCAGTTTATTTCATGAACCATGAGATTATCATTAACAGTAATCTTATTGCAAATGCCACTGTTGACATTCTCACTTATAGTGCAGTACATGCCGCATCAGCAGGATTAGTTTTGGGTGTGAAGTTTATAGTGTTTGATTTGTGCTATAGTGTCTGCAATGACAAACATGTTTCAATGGTTCAATGACCTAAGCCAGCATGTGCAAATGTGAACAGCAATGATGATTTTCTGTGACGCTTCTCAGATATTGGTAGACAAATGTTATGCTTGTTTCTTTTGATCTACTATTCCTCGTATCTCTCCCTTCACACCTTCCCCAAGAAAAGATGTGTATATTATACACGACTATTAATTTGGGGCATTTTCTTAGTAACTCACTGCCTTCTCTAATTTTAAAAGACTGTAGAACTTAACCTTTGGCTTGATAAATATGATTCAATTGAGTTAAACTGCTGTTCTTCTAGAACTTAAAAGGTAAAGTGCCAATATAAATATGTGGTAATTATCACCAGAACTGTTCATTTTTAACTATTAAATTTAAACAAAGAGCAATTGCTGTTTGTTCATGCAAAACAAACAGTGCCTGCTTAAGATCTTTTTGATTAATCTGCTTCCCTGCGTGCAGATTCAAGAGAAAACACTGCCTCAGGCTCAGTACACACATCTAGGAAACAAAAAAAGCTTTGCTGTCCCAGTCGATTGTTAGAGTATTCCCAAAGAAGGGGTTTAGTGGGAAATAATGCAGGATGAACTCCGGGAAGGGAGACCAAACCTCAGGAACAGGCCAATACATCCACGGCTTGGCCAATGCAACCCAGTTCTAGAACAGGCGTTGAAAACAAAAGGGGTGCTTTGGTGTTGGGGGAGTGTGGTTGAATAGGTGAAGTATCGGGATTTACAGAGAAGGTAGCTATTAACAGACATACTGCCAAATCATACTAGAAGTTGCATCCAAAACAATAAGGAAAAAACTTTTAAAACCAAAACTCCTGGCAGAGTTGGTGCTGTGAGTATGACAGCCAGATACAAGTCCCAGGCACTGTGCTCAGTGGGATAGGTCACCTGGGTGGATGCCAAGGGGTGGGAGAGGCTGATATGGCCAAATAGGAAGTCGAAGCCTGTGTTGAAAACTCCCCCATGCTCTTCAAGCCTCCCAACTTGAATAAAGATCCACAGAAAATTACCAAACACCAAGTTTGGTTGGATTTCTTGAAGAAACTGGGGAAAGGTGGAGATGGATGTTGAGGACATAATAAAGAAAAGGGAAATCATTCCCTTCCCAGAGAGCTATAGGAAATCACAGGGAGGGCTTCAGATGGGGACCAGCTAGCACCGGCGTTTCTATCAGCTCTGATGGAGAGGGGTGCCCCACGAGATCCCTAGGTTACATGAGAGAAGTGAACTGATAACTGCCTACTGTGTTTTAGACACTAAGTCGATCTTTTGTATCACTACTGTCAGCAGATCAAGGAAGGCAGGAACTGGGTTCAATCTTCTGGGAGTAGGGCTGGCAGGAACAAGGTAATGAGCAGATCCCAGCTGCTGGCAAGAGACATTGGCTGAGTTCCCACAAGGAGCCAGGGCTCTGACCAGCGTGGTTAAGGTCTCTGTGTGAGTGGTGGCGGTGGGAGCTGTGAGTCTGTGGATGGGTGATGTTGACCAAGGAGAGGAATCTTAAACACCAGATGGAAGAAGTTAGTTAGGCAGCATGCCCCCATTGGAGTTATTCAGAGGGTTCTCTTAGACGGATTCAAAGGCTTCCCTAGCAACCCTGTCTCAGGCTTGAATATTTCACACCCTATTGCTTCCTTGGATGAAAAAGTTGATATGCAGATTTAATATCTTCTGATTTAATTTTGAGGCAGAGCCAAGTAGACTGCAGCTGAGGGGGGCCATCTGGACCATCTGGAAAGGGGCTAAGATAGGGACAGGAATTGACATCAATATGGACAAGAGTTTGATTTCTGAGGGGGAAGAAGAGACTTGTGAATAACTTATTTAGAACAAGTCAAGACAATATATGATTAATTGTCATTATATGACACAGATTGGATAACAACTAGGGCATTACAGAGCATTGATTCGTGTATTAAATAAATGTTAAGAAAGTGCCATGGGATGAGAACCATACTGGATACTGAGCATACAAAGGTGAATGATATCATCACTGTTCTCATGAAGCTCCTTGTCTAGTAGGGAAACACATGAGTTAAAAAAGCCTAATGTGCTATATTACATACAAGCAACAAGTCTTATGGAAAGCCAGGGGAGAAAACCCTGCTCAGCCTGGGAGCTAAAAACAGCTTCCCAGACAAAGAAAGTCATGTCAGTTAGGATGTAAATCTTACATTGAGAGAGGGAGGGCGGGAGGGAGACAGAGAGAGAGAGACACACACAGAGAGAGAGAGAGAGAGAGACTTGGGACAGGGAGCACTGGGCTATAAAGTTCTTTTTAAACCAGTAGTTCCTCTTTCAAAGTTCCACAGAGAAATGTGTGCACAGGGACTAATGACCAGCTGTGGCCCTAAGTCAGTGAAAAGAGCAAGTCAGGACGGACCATGGGGATTGTGCAGAGCAAGCTGCCTGCAGCAAAAGTAACCCCACAATCCTTTGCCTCCTTCTGTTTCCTCCTTCACCCTGATTTCCACCCAAGAGCAGACCAACTACCTCCAAGCCCGTCAGGTTGAGGCTGCAGGGACAGTCCCTGTGGCCAATGCACCTCTCCAGCAACAGATGAGAGAACCACGAAGACTGTCCATGTGCAAGTTTACCTTGTGATCTCTTTTCTCAGCCCAAAGAAAAGAGATTCTGTTTCCTCTCATGGCACTCAGCAAAATGCCTTTAAGATGACCAAATGTAACAATATTTCTCTATTTTGGGGGAAGTGTCTGGTGAAGGGTCTGGGTGAGGGGAGCTCTCCAGAGAGGTCACGAGTCTTGAATGCATAAAGTTTTGAAGCATGAAGAAACCTAGAAATGGGTATTCTTAAGAGAGGGAACCATATGCCAAAGATCCCAGGCATGAGAGATGCCAGCAAGTCTAGGAAATGCCAAAGAATGCAGCATGGTTGGACAGTAGGATGTGAGGAAGAATTGTGGGGGACGGATGAGCGGGGAGGCTAAGTATCTAGGACATTGTTCTGTAGAGATTGATAGGTCATCAGATGACTGAAAGTAGCAGGGAAATGATCAGGTTCTTATTGCAGAACCATAACCTGCTCATATGAAAAGCCCATTTAAGCCTATTCTGAAATTAACTTACCACTACCCTGATTCTCATTCAGTCTCAGAATTTAGTAAAATGAGATTCCTATAGTGGATGATTAACTACATGCTCACTGCAAATTGGAACGTGTCAGACAGTGTCCAGGAGGAATGAGGTTCTATTAGTGTGAAAGCAGCATTGTAGTCTCAGAAGAAGAAACTATTGGGCACATTAGGTTGAAACTCTAGGATCAAGGTAAGAAAGCATGAATGGCATCCTTCTGTTCAGTAATCTTCCCAGACAGCATAGTGAAATGAAGAAGCTGCTCACTGAAAGGAAGGGAGGTGAGGTGAACCTGCTTGGTTTAGGATCTTGAATAAGCTGTGAGTAAGGATAGATCTTTTTTTTTCTCCCCAAGGTGGAGTTTTGCTCTTGTCACCCAGGTCGCAGTGCAATGGCATGATCTTGGCTTACTGCAACCTCCACCTCCCAGGTTCAAGTGACTATCCGGCCTAAGCCTCCTGAGTAGCTGGGTTAATTTTCTTTGTATTTTTAGTAGAGACAGGTTTCGCCATATTGGCGAGGCTGGTCTCAAACTCCTGGTCTCAGGTAATCTGCCTGCCTTGGCCTCCGAAAGTGCTGGGATTATAGGTGTGAGCCACCATGCCCAGCCTAGGATAGATCATTTTTAAGAGCAGTTTAGAACAAAGTTTACGTAATGACTCCCATTCCAGATCTAGAGGGATTATGCCAAGATTTTTTGGTGAGGGGCACTGCATTGACAACCAATTGATAACCAATTGTTACGTAATGGCTGCATAACAGATTAACCCAAAACTTAGTGACTTAAAACAACAATATTTATTACGTCACAGTTTGTGTTGTGTCAGGAATCCGGGCATGACTTCGCCGGATGCTGTGCTTTAAGATCTCTCACAGACTGCAATCAAGATGTCAGCTGGGCTGCAGAAATCTCAAGGCCCATCTAGAGGAGTATCTACTTCCATAAGCATTCCTGTGGTTGTTGGCAGGGCTTAGTATTCTTGTAGAATGTTGGCCAGAGTACACCCCTCAGTTCCTTGCAATGTGAGCCTCTCCACAGGGCAGCTGACAACGTGGCATCTGGTGTCCATCAGAGGGCAAGCACATCAGAAATCAGAGCCTTTTTGTAACTTAATCTTGAAAGTGCCCTAGGTTCTATTTGCTAGCAATTAGGTCCAGCCCATTCTCAAGAGGAGGAGATTACACATACATGTGAATAGGTGGGAATCACTAAATACCATCTTACGAAGTGTTTAACACGGGAGGAAAACATGGGAAGAATAAGCCCCACTGAAAATCTCTTAATCTAGGGGCAACATTGGAGATGGAGCCTGAGATTATAAATAAGGGGAACATGAGAGGCTGAGAAGGGGGATTTTTTTAAGCATTGGAAAGAGTATGGGGAAGAGACGAGAGTCTAGAAGGCCGCAAGAAGAAATACTGTCAGGATTTCTTAGGAAGTAATGTGAGACATCTGCTGGTGAAAGAGTTTTAAGTTTGGAATTCCATTTTGCTGCTAACGACTTAATAAGCAAAGTTCTTCTGCATCTTGAAAATCTTGAGGTTGAACAGTCACAGCGGGATGCAGTCTGCCTCCATAAGGCTGATAGCATGGCTTCTGACAGTCCTAGTCTCCCATCCTCCTATTCAGTAATCACAAGATTTTTCTGCTGGTAACATACATTCTTTCCATAAAAGGGATGGTTGGCCTGCTTATGTCACATGACCACTAGTGGACCAATCATTGTATGCAGGAGGGTGTAAGATCACAATTGGCCCATTCTGAGACTCATACTCTCATAGAGGCTGGGGACCTTGTTGTAGTCATTAGTACTGTTCAACAAATGTTTGCATTTCCGTTCCAAGCACATGGAAGGAAGGATTGCACTTCCTTGCCTGTTGGAGTAACTTGTGGCTTTCTTTGACTAGTGAAACTAAACAGCAGTGATGGGTGTTACTTTTAAAAAATAAGTTTTACTGAACTATGGTTTATATACCATAAAAGCTACCCTCTTAAATTATACAAGTCAGTGGTTTTTAGTATTCTTACAGAGCTGTGCAACCATCACCACTAATTCCAGAATATTTTAACCACCCCAAAAGAAACTCCATACTCATTATTAATCGTTGCTCATTTCCTCCTCCCCCTATTCACTGGCTGTTATACTAACCTATATTCTGCCTCTGTGGATTTGCCTATTCTGAACATGTCATGCAATATGTGGCCCTTTTGTGACTGGCTTCTTTCATTTAGCATAATGTTTTAAATGTTCTTCCATGTTGTAACTTATATCAGTATGTCATTCCTTATTATGGTTGAATAGTATTCCATTTATGGATACACCACATTGTATTCATCCATTCATCAATTCGTGGATATTTGGATTATTCCCATTAGGGGGCTGTTACAACTAATGCTGTTATGAACATTCACGTAGAAGTTTTCGAGTGGACATGTTTTCAGTTCTCTTGGTTATTATACCTAAGAATGGAATTGCTGGGTCATAGGGTAACTCAATGTTTTCTTAAAAATGAAAACAAAAACAAAAACTTCTAAATGATTTTCCAAAGCACCTATACCTTTTAACATTCCCACTAGCAATGCTTAAAGATGATATTTTCTTCCCTAATGCTATTTATTTTCTTTCTTTTACCTTTAGCTATCCTTGTGGTATCTCATTGTCATTTTTGTTTGCATTTCCCTAATGATTAATGATGTGCATCTTTTCATTTCCTTATTAAGCAATTGTATATCTTCTTTGGAGAAATGTCTATTCAAATCCTTTGTTCATTTTTGAATTGGGTTGTTTTCTTTTTTAATTGTAAGAGTTCTTTTATGCTCTGAATACAAGTTCCTTATCAGATATGTGATTTGCAAATATAGTTTCATATTCCTTGGGTTGTAGTCTCACTTTCTTGATAGTGTCCTTTGAAGCCAAAAGTTTAATTTTGATGTAGTTCATTTTTATTATTATTTTTGTCATAAAAAAGAAATCCAAGGCTATAAAAGTTTATTGCTATGTTTAGTTTTTACATTCAGCTTTACATTTACATTTTACATTGAACTTTTACATTTAGGTCTATGATCCATTTTGAGTTAATTTTTGTATATGGTGTGAGGCTCAACTTCATTCTTTTTTTTTTGGGAATATCTAGTTATCCCAACACCATTTGTTGGAAAGACTATTATTTCCCCCCCTGAACAGTCTTGACACCTTTTCAAAAATCAATTGCCCATAAATGTAAAGGTGTAATTCTGGGCTTTCAATTCTGTATCATTGATCAATGTCTAGCTTTCTACCAGGACATGTGTGTCTCTTCCATGTGAAGACTTTAAGAGCAAGTGAATGATTTACCACACTTTATTCCTCTGCCTCTTCATTGGCAATGCTCCCAAAAGAAACTGGAATCTTAGTTTTGGTTTCAAAGTGATAGTAACACAAAGGAGAGCTCTAAGCCAAAGCACACATACAGTATGAGTGAAAATTAAACTTTTGCTTAAACTGTCTAATATCTAGAGGTTCTTTGTTTATTTGTCTGTCCTAACAAATACACAACTATGATTGGCAACTCCACATAGAGTAGGGGTAAAGTCCACCAGAAAGCCAAAAGAAGGGAAATGAGAAAGTATGCTGGACAAGCAAAACTAGCTATAATTTTAAACCCCAAGGGTTATGAGCTAGCCCTTATTGTAAATCTTGGTTACCTTACCAACATCAACACACATGACTGACTACTGCGTCTTGGATACTGAGGTGCCAGTAATTCAGTTTATAAATGGTATCTCTACCCTCGGGATCTTACATTTTAACTGAGAAACAGAATGTATACATGGAAAATAAAGAACAATGCAAGATACCATGTAATAAGTGGTGCTAGAGAGGATTAGAGGAGAAGGAATGAGGATGAGAGGGGAGCGAGGAGAAGCTAGGAGGGCTTCTCGGCATTGCGACTTCAGTTGTGCCTGCAGGGGAAAGAAGTACTTGGATAATCAATGGGGAGAAGGTAAATGTATCGGTACAGGTGAACAGAGGAGTAGGCAAAGAAATACCCACCTGCTTGGGAGACAAGGAATAATTAGACCATTTTACCTGGGACAAGAACATTGGTTGAAAAATAGATGCAAAAAGAGTTTGGGGCTAAATTGTAAATTGAAGAAGGCTGTAGACAGTGAGCCTAGGTTTTATTCTGTAGGTAGTGAAAAAATATGAAAATGTATGTAAGGGGAAAATGATGTTTTTGTGAAATTAATCTCACTGCAGTGACATTAGAAGCAGTAAAGGAAATTCTACTTTCTCTCCTCTGCAATGACCAGTAAAGGTGGCTCTTTAATGTATCTGACTTGCCTTAGCTCATCAGTACTGTCCTGTAGAGACCTGGAAGTGCCAATTACTTCACGGGCATTGTCTAAACTAGAAGCAGACTAGCTGAACATTATCATCTGATACAGGAGTTTTCTAAATTGGGTAGTATAGTGTCAGTACACGAAATGATAATGTGTATTGAAATGGTCAAAAAACATACTGAATGTGGGCTTCAAATTTTTGGATCCATCAGGGCCTCGCAAACAGACTCCAGAGACAAATGGTAGACTTTAATAGTGAGGAAAAGTGAAGACTCAACCATCTGAATGTGGCAATTATGAGCCGTTTTGAGTGAGAGTTAGCAAATATTTTCCCAACTGTCAATTCTAAGAAACATGCAAACAGATTCTGTGTAAGTGAATGCAGCAGTGAACCTGTGTCTCTGTTAAACCACAGAGAAATGAAATAAGCTGATTTTAAATTTCTAAAGGGAACTTAAACCACCTGCTAAGTTGTAGAATTTAATTTGCAAGATGAATACTTGGCAATGTGACACTTCTTTCATAGCTTCATTTGCTGTTTTAATAAAAATGTTCACAATGCTTTGGTTCCATCTGTTAGAGAGAGTGAAAACAGCTAACTGCTATTCAAACAACAAAAAATACAGCTTTCTAGAAAACTATATAGAGTGCCGCCAAAATGTAAAGAGGCATTTATAAATTTTAAACTTCTGCCTCACTTCTAAAAAATGTTGTTGTAATTGCACTGCATCTTGGACTCAACATATAAATAATTTATGCAAAAATTTTAAATTTAAATTATTCCCCCACACTCTAAATGCAAACAAATGCTTTCAAAGTTATCATGACCATGAATCTTACTGCAGCAAGCTACAGATTTTCATTATAACAATTTGTAAGCAAATATTTGGTTATTTTTATAAGCCACAAATCTGGCTGAAGGAGAAAATGATGTATAATAAACAAAAACTCTGCAAACCACAAAGTATGTTTGTTGCTACGTTTCCAGATCAGAGATAACAATAAGCTATAGTAAGGCAGCCTCCCCACATTATTAATTGGCTTTCCATAGCTTTTTCCTCAGAATAGATCAAGATTTTATAACTTTCAATAAGAATTCTTATTTCTTATTTAATTAATAGTGTAATTAAATACTAATTACAGTATTTAATACAGTGCTGGCAATATGGTAGACACAGCCTATGTGCTTGTTGAGTCAGAGAAATACAATAGCAGTCATGTTACATCAAGAAGAGACAATGAGGAGAGATACATAGAGATGAGAACAAAATGCAGAAAAAAGAAAGAAGAGCCTTTTCAGGCCAGGTGCAGTGGGTCACAACTGTAATCCCAGCACTTTAGGAGGCTGAGGTGGGCAGATCACTTGAGATCAGGAGTTCGAGACCGGCCTGGCCAACAAGGTGAAACACCTGTCTCTACTAAAAATACAAAAAAATTGGCTGGGCGGGGTGGTGCATGCCTGTAATTCTAGCTACTCGGGAGGCTGAGGCAGGAGAATTGCTTGAGCCTGGGAGGCAGAGGTTGCACTGAGCTGAGATTGTGCCACTGCACTCCAGCCTGGGCAACAGAGCAAGACTCTGTCTCAAAAAAAAAAAAAAAGGAAAGAAAGAAGAGGGTTTTCAACTCTCTGACCCATGGAATTATCTAAAACATTAGTTTCAGCTTGTCTTACCTTGAGGTACTGGCTTGTACACTGAGGAAAGCTAAGGCTGACAATGACATAAGAGGGGAATCTGCAGAATGTCCTGTTGTCTTTCCAGTGCTCATTCCTATAAGAGAATTGTGTATTTACCTTTCCCGTGGAAAGGTAGGGTTATGAGACACATCTTCTTGCTGTGTCCTCACTTGGTGGAAGGAAAGCTAGCTTGCTCTCTGGCCTCTTCTTATATTAGGGCACGGATCTCATTCATAAGGACTCCACCCTCATGACCTAACTCTTTCAAAAAGGGTCCACTTCCAAGTACCATCAAGTTGGGCTTATGGTTTTAACCTTTGAATTTTGAAGAAACACAAACATTCAGTTGAGTAGTTAATTGCAACACATATGTTTTAAATGGTAAATGAAACAAGTATCTTTGTAAAAAGAAACCATGAAGCAGGGCTATATATAACAATATTGTAAAATGACAGAAAGAAATGAAATAGGAGGAAGCAGAACTAAAAATAAAGTTGAAGCAAAAAGGTAAAGCAATTACAGAAAGAGATGAACTGGTTAGAGAACAAGGAAAAATAGACACTGTGGAAATTCATGGGGATATAAGAGATAGAAGAAATAGAAATTGGGGAAGTGGAAAATAATTGAAGCGATAAAAAGAATTAGAGGGAAAACAAGAGAAAAACCATGCAAACAAGCTTCAGTGTATGCATATTGGAATCCTTAAATATGAAATTAAAAAAAAAATCCTAAAGTTAACGATACTTTTAGATTCAGCCTATTGAAAGGGTATATACTAGTTTAAAGAAAATTGACCTAAAATGATCAGTCTGAAGATATATCTTAGCAAAGTTACAAAGCTAACAGTTTTTTTTTAATTTAATTTAATTTTTTAAAATTTTAAGTTCTGGGATACATGTGCAGAACGTGCAAGTTTGTTACATAGGTATACTTGTGGTATGGTGGTTTGCTGCACCTATCAACCCATCATCTGGGTTTTAAGCACCACATGCATTAAGTGTTTGTCCTAATGCACTCCCTCCCCTTACCCCTCACCCCCCAATAGGCTCCAGTGTGTGATGTTCCTTTCTGTGTCTGTGTGTTCTCATTGTTCAACTCCCACTTATGAGTGAGAACACTTGGTATTTGGTTTCCTGTTCCTGTAAGCTAATATATATATATATATATATATATATATATATATATATATATTTGTTTGTTTGTTTGTTTTGTGATGGAGTTTCACTCTGTTGCCCAGGCCGGAGTGCAATGGTGCTATATCGGCTCACCGCAAACTCTACCTCTCAGGTTCAAGCAATTCTCCTGCATCAGCCTTCCAGTAGCCGGGATTACAGGCATGCACCACCATGCCCAGCTAATTTTGTATTTTTAATAGTGACAGTGTTTCTCCATGTTGGTCAGGCTGATCTCGAAATCCCGTCCTCAGGTGATCCGCCCGCCTTGGCCTCCCAATGTGCTGGGATTACAGGCGTGAGCCACTGCACCCAGCCTCTCAACCTAACAATTTTATATCTATCCAAGTTGCCCTTCAAGGCCTTGAAGTACATTTAGAAAACATTTTAACCACATAAGAACTCAAGGAATAGAATGCCCATGAGCCCTTATTGAGGAAATTATTGAAGAATAAACTTCATTAACAAAGAGTCAATAAGGAAACAAGAGCAAATAACTTTCAGTGAGAATTAAGTTCATTTAACAATAAAACTGAGACAAATTAATTAGCTAATTAATATCAAAATTGTGAACATGTATACAAGATTTACTTTCTTGAGTAGAGAGGTAGAAAGCAAACCTTGTATACATGTACATAATTTTGAAATTAATTGGCAGAGTTAATTAATTGGGGAGTTAATTAATTAATATACTCTATCTTATATTACTTGTCAATATAAGATAGAGTAAAATTCAGAATAAAAAACATTTTCTAGAG
>NW_016107429.1:3668981-3672688 GCF_001604975.1 Cebus imitator | reverse complement strand
TTGTATTTTTAGTAGAGACGGGGTTTCACCATGTTGACCAGGATGGTCTTGATCTCTTGACCTTGTGATCCACCCGCCTCGGCCTCCCAAAGTGCTGGGATTACAGGCTTGAGCCACCGCTCCCTGCCTAGAGATGTTTTTATAATGCCAAAGCAGACGAATTACAATGAAGATATAAAAGTCATGAAAATCTATGCACCAGTCAGAATAGCAGTCATATTCATAAGGCATAAATGATAGAAATTACAAGAAGAAATTTACGAAAATACACCAGTATATGAGATGAATGTCTTAAAAGACCTAAATGTTATTAAAATAAATCCAGTTGATCCATGTTGAACTTTGTTCCTGAAAATAAAAAAATACACCTTGTTTTCAATGCCCATGGAGCAAGCCATGAAAATTGGTCATATTTTAGATCATAGATGACTCCTCAAATAGTATATTTGATCACAATCAAATAACTTTGTGATCACAATCAAATAAAACTAGAATTAGTGAGAAAATAAAAGGGTCCTTTCATGTGATAATTTAAAAATTGTTAAGCAACTTGAGGTATGGGTCAAAAAGAGCTATAAACTTAAATTTCTAAAATTGAAGAATTTCTAAAAATAATAAGAAAATTACTATAAAACTCAGCTCAAAAAAAAGATTATAGCCCAAATATTTATATTACTTAACAAAGAATAAAAATGAATGACTTATGCTATCAACTCAAAATGTTTGAAAAAGGAAATAAAAATAAACTGAAGGAAAAAAGAAAATAGTAATAAAGATAAAATATTAATGAATTAAAAATAGAAAAATAACACAGATAAATCTGAAACCTGATTCTTTGAGGGGAAAAAAATAGAGTTCACATACTAGCTGGCTTAATAAAGAAAAAACACAAGGAAAGTGTAACTACACAAATTAATAAATGACAGTGGGGAAGTAACCTGAGAAGGAGGACGTTCAAAGAATTCTGAGATTACTCTGTTCTACTCTATGCAAATAAATGAAAAACCTAGATGAAATGAATAAATTACCATAAAAAGATAGAAAATGTAAACAAACCAATTTCTAAGAAGAAATAGCAGTTGTCAAGGGGTGATCTTCTTTGAGAAATTACCAGGCCCAGACAATTTTACAGGAATTTCTGTATAACCTTTAAAAAGATTACTCCAATGCTATTGGAACTATCCCAAGTATGGAGTAAAGCTAAAATTCTAAATCTATTTTTTTCTTAAGTTTGCAAGACCCACACACAAAAATATTAAAACACAAAGGAAAGATACATACAGAACAATTGAAATAATGGAAAGACATATCATGTACTTGATTAGGATTCAAATCAGTTTCCTCTATGTTAATTTGCTAATTTAATGTGATCTCAGTGAAAATATAGCAGATTTATTTTACCTAGACAAGTTGTTCCTAAATTTCACATAGAAAAATTAAAAAACAAGAATAAAACATAATGACTCTAAGAAAATAAAAAGGAAATGAATTTTTAGTGAGGTAGAACTAAACTTACCAAGTATTAAACTATTATAAGGCCTTCAGACAACCAAATAGGTAAGAATCAGAATTTCAGAAATAGAGCCAAATATATGGTGTAAATTAGTATATGATAAATGAGGCATCTGAGACTTGTTCAGAAAAATACTAATCAGAAAGTGGTGTTGAAAAAACTGTTGTGTGGTCTGGAAAATACTTTAAAAAGATACTTTACACCTTTTGATAGACATAATTCCAAGACGATCCCCAAGATTCCTACCTCCTAGTGTACATGGCCTGTACAATCCCTTCTACTGGATTATGAATATGTGTCACTCTTGTGATTAGATTATGTTACTGGGAAAAAGCAGAGATTTAGCAGATGTGATTAAGGCTTCTAATTAGCTGACTTTAATCAGAAGGGAATTTTCTTGAGTGAGTCTGACCTATTCAGGTGAGCCCCCTAATGAAAAGTTTTGATGTCAGAGACTCTCCTGATGGCCTCAAAGAAGCAGACATCCATGGTGTAAGGGGATCACATAGCCAGGAACTGTGGGAGTCTCTCAGAGTTAGAATACTTCTTGGTTGATAGCCTGCAAGAAAGAGGATCCTATAATCATAAGGACTGAATTCTACCCACAACCACGTAGGCTTGGAAGAGAACTCCAATCTCCAGAAGGGATCACAGCCTGGTCAACATGTGATTTCAGCCTGTGAGATCCTGAGCAGAAGACTCATCTAAGCCATACCTGGCCTACTGACCCACAGAAATTGAAGGGTAATAAATGTAAGTGGTATTAAGTCACCTAGTTATAGTATTTTGCTACACAGCAATAAATAAATACACATGTGAAAACCTGAGTTCCCAAAAAAGAAAAAGTGAGAGAATTAAACGTAAAGGTTGAAACCATTAAATAGGACAGCACATTAATAAATATATGTAGAATGTCAATAGTTTATTCAATAGCATAGCTGTGCACAGTGGCTTGTACATGTAGTCCTAGCTACCCGGGAGGCTGAAGCAGCAGGATTTCTTCAGCACAGGAGTTTGAGGTTACAGTGAGCTGTGATCATGCCAGCCTGGTGACAGAGTGAGACCCTGACTCAAAAAGAAAAGAGACAAGAGAGAATATCATAGGGGAAATGTTTTTTTCTTTTTCTTTTCTTTTTTAAGTGTGAGAGAGACAGACAGAGAGAGAGAGACGCGGGGGGTTGGGGGGCAGAGAGAGAGAGAGAAATAAACTGAGAGAGAAGCAGAGGAAGGAGCTGAAGTGGTGAAGATGTGGGGGGTAAAAGGGGGTGGAGCAGGGGAAATTTTTAATTAGATATAGTTAAAGATATAAAGCTATATTTTTATATGAATAATGCACACAACTAAAGTGCTGGGGGGAATAAAAAATAAAAGAAAACAGGAAGAATTAATCTATAATTAAATATGTTAAAATAGAAACAATAAAATAGACAAAAACAGAAATAGAATTGATATGTAAAAATCCTTAAAAGGTTAGCAAGGCAAACATTAGACAAATCTGACCAATGAGAAAAGAAAAATAAATATCACATTCAGAGAAAAAATTTTAAATAATGATAGAATTCTAAGCACAACTAACCATTCATTAAACATAATGGAAAAAGCAATCCCACTCAAAATTGCAATAAAAACATACAAATTACCTAAGAGTAAGCTTACTAGGAATGGAAAGAAAGAACAGATTTTTAATATAAGCTCTAAAAAGACTTGAAAAGTCAGACCCAAGCTGTATTCTTGAATGAGAAGACTGCATATTATAAATATCCAATTCTAGGCTGGGTGTCTCTAAAAAAAGTTTTAAACATTACCCTGGTATGGTGGCATGTATCTATAATCCTGGTACTTGAGAGGCTGAGGCAGGAGGATTGCTTGAGTTCAGGAATTTGAAACTGCAGTGAGCCATGATTGCACCACTTCACTCCAGCTTGGGCATCAGTGTATAATCCCAAAAAAATATTGCCAAAAAAAAAATCTGTCTCAAAAAAATTGCAATTCTGTAATTTAATCTACATATTTCATACATGTCCAATCAAAATTCCATTTGAAGTTGAAAAACTAGATTAATGGCCGGGCGCGGTGGCTCAAGCCTGTAATCCCAGCACTTTGGGAGGCCGAGGCTGGTGGATCACGAGGTCAAGAGATCGAGACCATCCTGGTCAACATGGTGAAACCCCGTCTCTACTAAAAATACAAAAAA
>NW_016107429.1:3663110-3668821 GCF_001604975.1 Cebus imitator | reverse complement strand
TAGATAAATAGAACAATAGTAATACTAACAAGATTAAGAATGATGTTCATGATGTGGCAGGAACCATGTCAAGTATTTCACAATTATTTATTTTTGGCACACACTTTGAGGTAGATACTACTATTATCTATTAATAAATATATGTAGGATGTCAATAGTTTATTCAATAACATAGCCAGGCACAGTGGCTTGCACCTGTAGTCCCAGCTACCCGGGCGGATGAAGCAGAATTGCTTGAGCCCAGGAGTTTGAGGTTGCAGCGAGTGGTAATCATGCCAGCCTGGGTGACAGAGTGAGACTCTGACTCACTTTTACAGATGAAGCAATTGAGCATCAAAAACAGTAAACTTGATTGAGGCCATCTTTTTAACCACCATCAATATAGCCTCAAGGTGATATTGCTGGCAAATTTAGACTAGTGAATAGCTGATGTTGGGGCAATTGATATACCATTTGGAAGAGAATAAAGTTGGATCCTTCCCATCTGAGTGAAGCAATTTCCAGAGGGATTAAACTGAAATAATTTACATTAAAATATGCTAGAGAACAAAAGATGTAATTATATATAATTCATATGATCTCTGGGAAGGAAAAAATTTTCTAAACACAACACTGAAGAGACGAACATAAAAATGTAAACTTCTATATAGGAATAAAAAAATCAGCAAACAAATATTAAAGCTTATAAATAAATTTAAAGTATCAATAACAAAATAGTAAAATAAAAACTTGGCAGTTTGCTGGGCAAAGGTAATATCTTAATGTATAAAGCGTCTTTCAAATCAGTAAGCAAAAGACAAAGACCTCAGTTTTGTAACTTGGTGCTCCTTAGGGACAACTCAGTAAGATCGTGATGGGGGCAATGTTGACAACTTGGTGTGGAAGCGTAGAGAACTAATGCAAAATACGCAGAGGCTTCCTGGTTGGAAGGATATTTAAAATTATGCTGAGAAGCTCCAGGGAGCATAATTACTCCTTTAATTAGTCTTTCAATAAATGTTGATCTAGTCTGTATGCTCTACTAGGTGCCAGAGGCACAGTGGTGAGCAAGACATGGAGTATATCTTCCTATTGTGAAAGAATGTAGATTAAGGAGAGCAAGGCAGAGTGAGACAGGAAAGAGCTATATCAAGAATTAAAACAAGATGGGGTGACTGCTTGTGAATGATTGGCCCTGGAAGACTCCTGTGAGGTAAAATTTAAGCTGAATCCGATTGACAAAAAGCCTGATGATGCTGTGGCAAGAAGCAATTGTACATAATAATGGAAACAAGGTCACCAGGTCGGAAGGTCTGGCAGCAGTCTAGATAAGCGATGACAGTGTTCAGACTAAGCTTGTAATAATGGAGACAGAGAGAAGTCAGCGTACTTGGAACACGTTTTGGAGGTGGTAGACCACAAGATTTGTTGATTTGGAGGCTAAGGGAATGAAAGGAATCAGGAATGTGTGTGTGTGTGTGTGTGTGTGTGTGTGTGTGTGTGTGTGTGTTTGAGACAGGGTCTCACTCTGTCTCTAGGCTGGAGTGCAGTGGGCACAATCTTGGCTCACTGCAACCTCTGCCTCACAGGTTCAAGCAATTCTCTTGCCTCAGCCACCTGAGTAGCTGGGACTACAGGTGCCTGCCACCACGCCCAGATAATTTTGATATTTTTAGTAGAGACGCAGTTTCACCATGTTGGCCAGGATGGTCTCTATCTCTTGACCTCGTGATCCACCCACCTCGGCCTCCCAAAGTGCTGAGATTACAGGCGTGAGGTCAATATTTTTTATGCTACAAACTGGGTCTGGGTTGATGGTGGTGCTGTTTACTCAGATGGAAAATTTTAAAGGGAAGCAGATAGTTTACAATGGAGGGTAAGTGGGTAGAATGTGAGAATCATGAATTATGCCCTACCATGATAGGTTTGAGATTTCAAAGACATTAAGAGGGATGTCCAATAGGCAGAAGTGAGCAGATGGACTTGGAGACAGAGTTTTGTGTGCCATTTTCATATAGATGGCATGAAGGGAAAAAAAGGATATAAATGTATTACCACTAAGCTGTACACTTAAAAATGATAAAGATGGTAAATTATATATGTGTATTTTACCACAATCAACATATAAATTTTTTAAAATCCTAGGGGTCGGGTTTGGAGGTTCACATCTGTAATCACAGCACGTTGGGAGGCTGAGGTGGGTAGTTCACATGAGGCCAGGAGTACAAGACCAGCTATGACCAACATGGCAAAACACTGTCTCTACTAAGAATACAAAAATTAGAGGGGTTACGGTGGTGTGCACTTGTAGTCCCAGCTACTCAGGAAGCTGAGGCTCGTGAATCACTTGAACCTGGGAGGTGGAGGTTACAGTGAGCCAAGATTGTGCCAATGCACTCTAGCCTGGGCGACAGAGCAAGACCCTTTCTCAAAAACATAATAAAGTAAAATAATAATAAATAAATCATTTTAAAAATCCTAGGATCTAGATAGGAATCTCTAGGGCAAGAGCATAAATAGAAAAGGGAATGATGTCCAGGAAATAACCTTAGAGTACTCCAACATTTAGAGCACCTGAAAATAAAAGCTAGCCAGAAGCCTAAGAAAAACTGGCCAGTGAATTAGGAGCAACCCAAGAGAGTGTGATGTCACAGAAACCAAGAGAAGAGTTTCAAAGAGGACAAAGTGGCCAACTGCTTTGAATGCTAGTGAGAAGTCAAGTAACAGGTCAAAGTGACGATGAGCTTTGGCAACCTGAAGTTATTGGTGATCTTGATGAGGACAGTTTTTGGGTCATCAAGGAAGCAAACACTAGCCCTAAGTTTACTTCCTCTCAGTTTTGCCATCATGAAGGAAGGACACTTCAGCTACTGGAACAGGTTTCCATAGGCTTACCTTGAGTCACCTGCCCATTCTCAGATTCATGGTAACATAAATAGCTCAGTTTAGACTGAGTGCTTCTACCTGTACCATTGCCATGTCCAGGGAAGTTCATTCATGGAGCAGGAGTCTGGTCATGGAGCAGGAGTCAAGAAACCTCCCCTGTGCCCGTGCTTGTCTGTAAAATGGTATACAAACATCTTTCTATTCTTAAGTCAAAGGGAGCAAAAATTTTGTAAAAAAAAAAATCTCGATCCAAGGTCAAGGCTTAATCTCAGCGTTACTTATATGTTACAAATATTCTCTAAGTGACAAATGAAAATGTATTAAGTACTTAACATTCTTCACTCATCATCTCTTTGTAAGAATAGTGTTTCTCCTATTATCTTTAATCTAGAGTCAAGTTAATTTGATTTAATAATCATATTGTAAGCTTATCTAATTCTTATTTTCGGGTATCATCCTTTAATATATTGTGAACCATGTGTTTAACTAAGTGCAGAGAATTGTAAAATGAAGATAATAGGGTAATTAATTTGAGCACAATAAGTACAAGTTAGTTTTAACCATACTATAGTGTACACAAGTATATTTCTGAATTATCTTTGAAAGCATAGATTTATCCCATTTAATTATAATGTATTTAACCTGCTTTTAAGTGAGTTAAGACAACTAACTTTTTCAATTTTGTTTTAGAAGTTAGATAAATTTGTTTTAAAAGTCAAGAAAGTGAAATCAAAATGATTACATTAGTCAGTCTATATGAAATGTCACTCTTTGTGTTTATACTTTAAAAATGTTAATTCTGTTTTACCAATGAATTGTAGTTCTGCTCAGCAACACTCCTTTCCATTTTTAGTTTCTAAGAGAAGATATGTTTATGTAATTGCTAGTAAATTGCTCTAAAGTGAACACAATATTTGGAACTTTTATTACTTATATTCACAAAAACTCAAAGTAAATGTGTCGAATAGTTTCTTATAAATGTTTCACAACCCATCTATTGGGCTCAAGAACCTGACAGTGGAGGGGAGGAGGGAAGGAAGGACACAGTGAAATAAGCTATTAGTATTATTTTATTCTTTATAAAGCTGTGTGATTGAAAAAGAGTTCTGATTCCACATGGAACTGTGCTGATCGTTGTATTGACATTATGGCCATAGTAAGGATCAGTTATTCTTATATTGTGGACCTGATTGAGAAAAGTCTACTTGCCTTCTGTAGATGATTGAATTGCAGCTAAAGGATAAAGTCACAAATCAGGCAAATCATCATGGCTATTCTAGTTGTTTGGGAAAGTCTTAATGACTTTGTCGTTTCCCACTGATGCAGATGCAGGTGCAAGTGCAGGCTTCCTCCTCACCCACAGCTTCCTTTCACTGTGTACTCCATTGCATGAGGGCTTTTCTCCACACTCTGCTTCCAGAAACACTCTCTCATCCTTCGTGGCCTCATGGCAGCCCCATGAATTTCTATCCTGCTCTTGCTCTCTGCTTACCTTATGGCCCTAGATCAACTCACCGGGGACTCAGACTTTGATTGACACCCCAGCCCAGGTCAGTAAATATTTGTTTAATCCAATTTAAAAACAAGTTTCTACTTCCAAGATAACTATTTAATGTTTACAGATTTGCTTACTGATATAACCAGTTTTGTTTATTTTCTCCTCTTGTTACAACAGCATTGGATTTTGTGGATAAACCTCTTGCTTATAGTAAAACCTTTATTTATTGTGTTGCATTATCTGTAGGTTTTGCTATTATCTATGCATCTGTTCTTTTATTTACAATATTCAAAAACTGAAAGCACAGCATTTTTATTAGTTTCCTGTCACTACTGTAAAAAATCACAAACTTAGAGACACAAAACAACGCAAATTTATTATGGTTCTGGTGGTCAGAAGTCTGAAATGGGTCTCACAGGGCTAAAATCAAGGTGTTGGCAAGACTGCATTCCTTCTGGAGGCTCTAGATGAGAATATACTCCTTGCCTATTCCAGCTTCTAGAAGTTGCTTGTATTCCTTGGCTTTGGAACCACATCACTCTTCCATCTGCTTCTGTTCTTGCATCTCCTTCTCTGACTATCCCTCCATTCTATCATAAGGAGCCTTGTGATTATATCAGGTCCACCTAGTTAATCCAGGAGATCCATCTCAAGATCCCCACTTTAATCACAACTGCAAAATCCCTTTGGCATGTAAGGTAGCATGTTCACAGTTTCTGGGGTTTAGACACAGACAACTTTGGAAGGACTATTATTCAGCCTACTAGAGTATTCCTTACTATTATACCAGGCAAGCAAGGAAATATATAAAATTGAGACCAGACTTTAAAAATGTTAATTAAACCTTAATACTTAAAGACTTAAGTTGTGTAGAAGAAAAGTTATTAAGCCAGGTGGTAATATGATGTGAAATCAGGAGTTAACATCAGGTAATTAATCACACTCAAATATAAGAGAAAATATAATTGCATATTGTTTGAAGCCAACATCTATCTAATCTAGTAAATACCCAGGGATGATTTAAGACTTTAGCTTTTTATAGCATCAAACTAGACACTTAGTGATATGATTTGGCTCTGTATCCCCAAGCAAAGTTCATGTTTAATTGTAATTCCCAATATTGGGTGAGGAACCTGGTGGGAGGTGATTGGATCATATTGGCAGATATCCCCCTTGCTATTCTCATAATAGTGAGTGAGTTCTCATGAGATCTGTTATTTAAAACCATATAATACTTTCTCCTTCACTCTTTCTCCCTCTCCTGCCACCATGTGAAGACGTGTTTGCCTCCCCTTTGCCCTCTGCCATGATTATTAAGTTTCCTGAGGCCTCTCCAGCCATGCCTCCT
>NW_016107429.1:3646690-3662248 GCF_001604975.1 Cebus imitator | reverse complement strand
TGAGCCGAGATTGCGCCATTGCACTCCAGCCTGGGTAAAAAGAAAAAAAAAAAAAAAAAAAAAAAAAAAAAAAAAAAGTTAATCTATACATACTTTTTTATTTATAAAACTGTCTCAATACAAGTTAGATATCCATTAGAAATAATTTCTATTGGCACTGGAGACCTTTTTTCCCTGCAATTTTTGGTGTTTACCGTCTCATAAAGTATGTACTGCCTGAGAATCTATAGTAAGTACTTTAGTATCAATATTTAGGTCCTTGATCATGCTTTAAATTTTACCTTTAATTATCTCCCCCAAAAGACCAACTCATGTGGACATCCAAACAACAGCTCTGAAGGCAACACCTCAGCTCAAAGTTTGGCTCTTCCAGCTTCAAATTGTTTGGCTTTAGGCAAGTTAGTTTACCTCTTCCCCCACTGGCTCCTCCCACCCCCCACACGCCCCCCCTCCCGCATTCTTAAGGAGTAAAATAGGCAGAATAATAGTACCTAAATCCAAGGGTTGTTAGGAGAGTTAACTACTGTATAAAGCAGCTGGTATTTACTAAGTATTTAATAAAAAATTGTATTTATGCATAACTCCAGTCATTGTGTGAGGATTGTCCTCTTGTATTTGCTCTACTTATCTTAGTTACTAGTGATTACTATTATTCTACATTTAACAAATTCACTCTATATGGGAGAAAGATTACTGGCCTGCAATTCTTGGTGTTAATACTGGGATTATTTTATGGACAGGAACAACTAATGTTCATTAGTGTTTATTGTCTACTAGGCCCTGTGCTAATGTGTTTTAGTTCCATTGTTTTTTGAGCTTCACAAAAACCTTTGAAGTAGGTGATGTTATTGTCATCGTTCTCATTTCAAGGGTGGGAACCTAAGCATTAGAGAGGTTGAATAACTTGTCCAGCTAGTTAGGGACAAAGCCAAGATCTGAACACAGGTGGACTAAGCCCAATGTTCATACACTTGATTACTAGGTTATACTACCTATTGAAGAAAGTGCTTACTTTGACACTTCTTTAATCATTAGGCCATCAGTTCCTTATTCTTTCTTTTTTTTTTTTGAGACGGAGTTTTGCTGTTGTTGCCCAGACTGGAGTGCAATGGCACGATCTCGGCTCACCGCAACCTCCGCCTCCTGGGCTCAAACAATTCTCCTGCCTCAGCCTCCCGAGTAGCTGGGACTACAGGCACGCACCATCATGCCCAGCTAATTTTTGTATTTTTAGTAGAGACGAGGTTTCACCTCGTTGACCAGGATGGTCTCGATCTCTTGACCTTGTGATCCACCCGCCTCGGCCTCCCAAAGTGCTGGGATTATAGGCGTGAGCCACCGCACCCGGCCCAGTTCCTTATTCTTTCATTTTTAAAAAATAAAAATAAAACACTTATTGAATGCCTATTATATGCCAGCTACTCTCATAGGTAATAGGTATAGAAAGATAATTAGCAGGGTGTCTACCCTCAGGCTGACAGTGGCTAATAGCAACAAGTTAAAGATTCTGAAGAATAATACCATAACTTAACTACAGTAACTGCAGCCTTGAACTTTTGGGCTCAAGCAATCCTCCCCACTCAGCCTCCCACATTTTTAGAGAGAAGCTCTATTCCTTTAATGTTGCTTTATTTATTTATTTTTGAGACAGTTTCTCTCTTGTCACCCAGATTGGAGTGCAATAGCACGATCTTGAGTCACTGCAACCTCCACCTCCTGGGTTCAACAAATTTTCCTGTCTCAGCCTCCCGAGTAGCTGAGACTACAGGCACATGCCACCACACCTGGCTAATTTTTGCATTTTAAGTAGAGACAGGCCTTCACCATGTTGGCCAAGCTGATCTCGAACTCCTGACCTCAGGTGATCCGCCCATCTCAGCCTCCCAGTAGTGTTGGGATTTCAGGCTTGACCCACTGTGCTGGGCAGATGTTGCATTTTTTTAAGGACATTTCAATTAACCATGCAGAGTCTGGGTGCTGCGGCTCACACCTGTAATCCTAGCACTTTGGGAGGTCAAGGCAAGTAGATCACAAGGCCAAGAGGTTGAGGCCATCCTGGCCAACATGGTGAAATCCTATCTCTACTAAAAATACAAAAATTAGCCAGTTATGGTGGCACATGCCTGTAGTCCCAGCTACTTGGGAGGCTGAAGCAGGAGAATTGCTTGAACCGAGGAGGCAGATGTTGCAGTGAGCCGAGATCACACCACTGCACTATATCCTACGACAGAGAGAGATTCCATCTCAAAAACAGAAACAAAAACAAAACCATGAAGAATCCTTGTCTTTTTCATTCTTGCCACACTTTTTTTTTTTTTAGCTCCCAGTGAATAGTTTTTACATTATCTGCCGAGAGCCTGTGGCTTATTTCCTTTAAATTAATTCATGATTATTTTCCTCATAAATGCACTTATCTTATTGTATTGGTAAAATAAGGTAAATGTGCTATAGTATTTTTTTATTTTCCCTTAATTTTAATCATGTTGAGATAGCTCTTATGTTAATGGTGTACTCTCAGATTTTCTGTAGACTGGACTTCCTATTTTTACTTTTGTTCACATCTAATATAATTTATTTCTTTTTTTGTGCGCTAAAATTACTTATTATAAATGTCAAAACACGTGCTTTGAATGAAGAGACCCCCTAAACAGGCTTTGTGTGAGCAACATGGCTGTTTATTCATCTGGATGCAGGTGGGCTATGGCCGAAAAGGGCATCAGCTAAGGGTGGTGGGATAGGCATTGGTTTAACAGGTTTGGGGTGGGCAGTGGAAAGTTAGAGTAATTGGTGGGGGTAGGGGCAAGAAGTATACATTACCATAAGTTCAGTTATAATGGTGGGTTGGGTAAGGCATAAGAGCAGTTAAGATGTAGGATGGGGCCAAGGGATGTTCACAGAGCAAGAACAGTTAAGATGGCAGGGTGGGGTGAGGAGTATTCACATTATCATAAGATAAGAACAGTTAAGATGGCAGGGTGGGGTGAGGAGTATTCACGTTATCATAAGATAAGATCAGTTAAGATGGCAGGGTGGGTTGAGAAGCTTAATGTCCGGGGGAAGCTCCACTGGGCGATCAGGGATAATGGCAAACACAGGTGAAGTGGGGAATGATCAGCCGAGGCAGGCAGGACTTAAGACTTTCCGGGTCAGGGCTTGCACATGGAGGCCTGAAACTAAAAGACATAGAATTGAGTAATTTATCCTATACAAAAACTTATCCTCAGGATGTCATCTGCATTAGTTATTGTCAACATGTGCTTTATAGCACTGCAATCTTCCTGAGTTTTCTATGGTTTGTAGCTTATCCGATATCCCATTGGTTTTTCTCTATCCAACTTTTAAAATTAAGATGAAAGCAAAATTATCATCTTCAATTCCAATTAAATGCAATATAATAGTCATGTTACTTTGAAATTTAATCATCGCTTTTTGTGTTTAGAATTTATTTTTTATTAAGTAGGTAGTGTTAATTCCACCATCTGATATAAAGAGATAGGAACTCCAGATCTCTTGAATCTTTAAACAACTATCTACTGCCACACAGTCACAAAGACATGAAGATCATGTAACATAGGGGACACACCACACAGAAACTATAAATTGATCACCCATAAACCACATCCAGTTTGCAGATATTTTGCATAGCCTGGATGGTGTTGGCCAGTATCATGTTTTTAAAAAAGTTTTAATTGGCAGAACTTTAAAAATCAGGAGATTTCACATTAAAAACCCATATCCCCAATTTCCCTTGAAAAATTGGGATTTTTGGTAGCAATGAGCCAGAGTAGAGGAGCAGCTGCCCAGTTTGGACAGGGTAGGCACTCTAGTCGGCCACAGCCCTACTGCTTGCTCCTGTCTCTGACCCTAAAGGCATGCGACTCTGATCCTTTACCATAGCACTCATGCCATTGTTTTCCTTAGACTTGGCCTGCCTGGCTCAGTCATGTTACCTGCCTGATCCTACAGACATTGTATTATTCAAGCCTGATGCCTGGACTTTGGTCAGAACTTCTATCTGGTTTTCTGCTTGGTGCTGTCATTCAACACAAGATCAGGAAACCTCCTTCAAATTACACCAGAGACAAGTTGGAGGCTTGCTCGTTGGCTTTATTCAGGAAGCTTGCATCACTCTCCCTGGCATCCTGGAATTTCACCTCTGAAGCTAGGTAGAGAAAAAGAAAGCCTTCTCTGTAAGGACTGGAAAAGAGCTTTCATGTCTTCTTTCCCTTGCATCACCCAGCTGTCCACTGAACTTTCCAAATTTAAGGCATTCCCAATAAGAATTCTGCTGGCAAACAGCCTTCTGTTTGCTCTCAGATATCCCAGTATTCCAAAGAACTATTGTGATATTGTGCCAGAATTGCTAGCCTTTGCTTTAGTTATTTAGTAATAACTAAAATAAGCAGTCCAGGATAACTAAGATCTGTGTGTAAACAAATGCTTAGGCCGGGCGCGGTGGCTCACGCTTGTAATCCCAGCACTTTGGGAGGCTGAGGCGGGTGGATCACAAGGTCAAGAGATCGAGACCATCCTGGTCAACATGGTGAAACCCCGTCTCTACTAAAAATACAAAAATTAGCTGGGCATGGTGGCGCGTGCCTGTAGTCCCAGCTACTCGGGAGGCTGAGGCAGGAGAATTGCCTGAACACAGGAGACGGAGGTTGCGGTGAGCCGAGATCGCGCCATTGCACTCCAGCCTGGGTAACATGAGTGAAACTCCATCTCAAAAAAAAAAAAACAATTGCTTATCTTGACTTCTGTAAACCACTGAAGTAACAAACAGAATGACAAAAGTCCCCTGGCCCTTGGAATGTCCGGAGACCCCCGCCCTTGTCTCCACCCAGGAGGTGAATTTCAGAATCCCCTGGACCTTGGAATGTCCGGAGACCCCCGCCCTTGTCTCCGCCCAGGAGGTGAATCACAGAATCCCCAAGCCCTTGGAATGTCCGAAACCTTTTCATCCCCATCCCTGCTCCTCACCCCCACACCCAAGGTGATTTTTCGGGTATAAAAAGTCGTGGCACCCTCCTTTTGACACCACAGGTTGGAGAGACGTGAGTCCTCTGTGGTCGCCGGCATAATAAATGACCCTGCAATCTGGCATACTTTTGTCTTGGTGCTAACTTTCTACGCTTGGTCCAGTACAACATTATGCTGTTTAAGTTGGAGTAGGGAGGAGTTCCCGTTCAGGAAATATCCCCAGGCTCTGCCTTGACATATAGATACACTCAGGGAAAGAGAACGAAGAAAGCCAGTCCAGTAGCTTAGGAAGAAAGAGGCTGATGGTCTTATTAGAATTCTATTAGCTAAATCTTTGCAATTTCCTTTAAAATGTCCTTCTCTAGTACAAAGACCCAAACCTGCTGTACTTGGGACTCCATTTTGTCCTCGACTCTCACTAGTGGGAGTGAATAGGGATAGGGAGGAGCTCTGGTCTCCCATAGAAGTTGGATGCCACTAACACTTTAGGGTATTAAAATCTCAGAGTGTCATTTGCGGTTCTCCACATCACATTGCTTGTGTATGCATGACTTTAAAACCTTGTTTTTGGCCCATTAAATACAACAAACTTTGATTTTTGAACTGTCCTCAGGGTTTTGAGAATCATTTGTTAGTCTCACTATTTTGATATCCACCAGGGAAAATATCCAACCTGCTATGGAACAGGATCGTTAACTGAAGCAGCCACTATGAGAAGGAAAGTGCATAATGTTATAAATGAAGTCACCGCCATGAAATAATACAGATGTATTCTTTCCAGTGAATTCTGTGCAAACACCCAGTCAAGCTGAGACTTCCCTAATTATGTATAGGGAATGTGTTCAGAAAATCACCAGCTGGGTTTTTCAGTGGTTTAAAAGCTGCTGTGCTGTAGCATTCCAGAATAAAATAAGTAAATACCACCTACCAACCAGTGATGTTTTTTGATGCAACATCCCTTTACTTCAAAGCTTATAATGAAATTGATTTTCAGTGCTTTTTCATTTCAGCTTGTAAGCCCCATAAATAACTACTCTAAAATAATTTCAACTTAGAAATATTCAGGAACTGGTGAGAAATTGATAGTGACTGTTTTTATGCTTAGCTAAAAGATGTTGAATAAAAATGTAAAATAAGAAGTTGTGTTTAGATGAGAAGAACTATATGATAAGGAGGCAAGGAGCCAGAAATGATTTTCTGTGATAAAGAAAGTAATTTAAAACTTTCTTTAATTTTTAGTAGGACTGAACCCTCAAACAAATGACGTTTCACTACATGGAGAATTGGAAGAGGCTGTAAATCAGATTCTAATGTGTTTGTTCCTGGAATGTCATCCATTGATTATGGCCATCTGATGCTAAACATTTTGATGAGTTTTTTTTTTTTTTTTTTAATTCAGCAAATCATCTACGTATTTGGAAACTCTGGGATGACAGACACAAATTTTTTGCTTGGAATTTATATAGACATAATTGTGTTGATACTTATTTCGAAGGAATGTGCGGATCCAGATTTTGTATGTCTTCAAGTTTATACGATCTGGGAGGGGCAGTACTTCTTTAAGAAAGATTACAAAATTATGCACAAATATTTGGCAAGAAAGTGAGCATTCACTCAGAAATATTGTGAAAAGCACAACAAATTATAAATCTCAAAGAGCTAAAAAATACCACAAAGATCATAATGTCCAGAAATTTAACAAAATGCTTTTAAATAATGAACTTTCTGATATGTCACTACAAAAACTTTTTCCTTACACTTTTTATGCTCATACTCACTAATTGTCTCTTCACATGAAAATAATTTCAGGGCCAGGTGTGTTGGCTCACGCCTGTAATCCCAGCACTTTGGGAGGCCGAGGCGGGTGGATTGCTTGAGGTCAGGAGTTCGAAACCAGCCTGGGCAACATGGTGAAACCCCGTCTCTATAACAAAAAATGAAACATAAATTAAGTAAAAAAAGAAAATAATTTCAGAATATAATTTTTTTTTTTTATCCAGGGAAGAGAAAGATGATTCAGTCTTCTCCTTAGCTTAGTTGACACAAACTCGGTTCTTATTGAAAGTTTAGAAAAGTTTCAGCTTCACAACTCCTTCTTGATAAGGTTGATGTACAATTTTAATACTGCTGCTAAATTTGGGAAGCCTCTATAAAGTAGGATTGACCTTTCAAGATCTTTTGATCTGATGGCAGTCATTGTAACCAATTTGTAATTGAGGTCTTTGTGTTAAGATGTTCAGTGGTTCTGCACAATGTGTTGTCAGAAGATTCCTGGAAGACATTCCTACACTGGAATAGCCAGCATTAAAAACTATGTAAGAAAAGTACCTAGAAACCACATAAATACAGGCCACCAAACCCAAACTAAATGTAACCCAACACAGTTCCCCTTAGGCAAGTCCCCAGAGTGCCTGCAAGGACAATGCATAGTAGAAAGAGACAATGGCTTCAGCTCAGTGAGTAAAGTAATCTTCTTTTGCAAATTTTATAAAACAGGCACAGTAAATAGGCTTCTGTCTTAAGGGAAAAAGAATGTGAAGCCAGAGGACTAGATGCAGCATTTTATTTAATTTTATTATTCTCTGAGAAGTACCCTCTGAACTCTGACTGTGCTGGTCTAGCCCCAGCCCAGTGAATTAAGAGCAATTGTCCTTTGAATGTCTGTAACCTATTAAGTGTCTAAATATTTTTCTTCAGATACAAATTTGGTGCCTAATTTCTTTTCTTCTTGTGTTGTACAAATTCTTTGCTTTCTCCCTGTTCAAACACTAGTCTTTATGAGACTACTAACTGAGTTCTGGTATTTTAAGATTTAACATTGGAAGTTATCTGACCCTCATGTAGTGGAGAGAAAGCATTCCTTATGAATATAAGAATGAGAAAATGAAATATGTTTTAAACATAAAGCACCATATTAAGAAATGAGAAAAAGAAAATGTGGCATCTTTTTTCAATGGAAGAGCAAACACATTATTTTATTTTATAGATTTTTAGGGACAGGCATGGTGGCTCAGACTGTAATCCCAGAACTCTGGGAGGGCAAGGCGGGTGAATCACCTGAGGTTGGGAGTTCGAGACCAGCATGGCCAGCACAGTGAAACTCTGTCTCTGCTAAAAATAGAATAAAATTAGCTGGGCATGGTGGCTTACGCTTATAATCCCAGCTACTTAGGAGGCTGGGGCATCAGAATCCCTTGAACTCAGGAGGCGGAGTTTGCAATGAGACAAGATCATGCCACTACACTCCAGCCTGGGTGACAGATTAATTTATGTCTGGATTGCAATTTACCTATATCAGATGATACTTAATCATCTTTAATGTAGGTAAAGCTTTGCCATGTTCAAAGTCCCATGCTCTTTCAAGAAATATTCAGTTTAACTTATGACTTGAAAAGAAATCTAGGCCAGGTGCAGTGGCTCACACCTATAATCCCAGCACTTTGGGAGGCCGAGGCCGGTGGACCACCTGAGGTCAGGAGTTCAAGGCTAGCCTGGCCAACATGGTGGAACTTCGTCTCTATAAAAAGAAAAGAGAAAAGAAAAAAGAAAAGAAAAGAAAAGAAATTTAACTAGCATTGTTGGAATAATTTGGCAAAGTAGTAGTTTCCAGTACAACTTTTATCTGAAGGACATGAAAAGGTCAGCTTGTTCTAAAATACTTCTGTATGTCATGGCAAAAAAGGATATTTTAGTAGAGTATGTCCTTCCCTTATTATGATAATATAAATTATTTAATTATATGAGCTATTATCATCTGATTTCTGTAGAGACAAAAAATTTGACAGGTCTGTGGGTCAATAAAATTGAACAAAACACAGCAAAGACAAGATCTCAATGGCAGTAGAATTTTTTATCATAAGATGACACAGTTGGGGCAATGTCACAAAAAGCAGCTATTGTGGAAATCTCAGTTTTTCAATTTTATCTGGTAAACATAAAATATGCCAGCATTTTCTTTACGCATTAATTTTCTGGAGTTTCTGAAAGGTATCAGATAGGGAATAAAATAATCAGTATTCTAGCTTTCCTAAATGTTATTTGATTTCTTTTTGAAAAGGTAGCATTCCATTTAACTAAAGAGGTAGAAGTGGTTAAAGGAATCAGATGAAGCATGCATATTAAATATGCAACTTCTATAATCTAGTGTAAATTTTTTCTCTTCAATTTGAAGTACATCAGAGAAGTGCTTAAAACAGTTGTAAGAGAAATTCCAATTCAAACAGGCTGAAGAATGTATTGGCCTCTACAACCTAATTTCTTCAGATTTGGTTTGATTCAAGGGCTACAGTAAATCAAGTTATCTTTTTCAACCATGCTGTCCATTGTGGGGCATCATTTTAAGGCCTCAAGTAGTGGCTTCTTGGATCTCCGGGCTTGTATCATCCAAGACTTAAACACATGAGAAAAGGGAACATGTCTCTTGGTAACTCCAGCAGAGTCCTAGATGCTATTCTTACTGGACCAACTGGGGTCACATTTCCATCCCAAATCAAATCATTCCCTAGGGGAAATTAGTAGTCTGATTGGTCAGGCCTAAGTCAAATGCTTTATCCCTGGAACAAGAGATGAAATTGTACCTGAACCACATGGATGCAAGAGTTGCAGAGAAATGGGAACCCAAAAGAAATTCAAATACAATATTGTTAGCAAAAGAGGGGTAATGATTTAAGAAAATCATTTGGAACCTACCCTTTGATTAACTTAACATCACTATGCATCTTTCTTCATGTATATAAACTTCCAAACATGTCTTAAATTGCTATATAATGATGTACTTTCATGTGTACCCATGCCTTCCCCCAAGAGAGACAATTCAGCATTTGGTACAATTATTGCATCTAATTCTAAATCTACAATATCTGGGTTATGCATGTGTATTAGTTCGTTCTTACACTGCTATAAATAAATGCCTGAGACTGGGTAATTTATAAAGAGGTTTAACTGGCTCATGGTTCTGCAGACTGTACAGGAAGCATGACAGCATCTGCTTCTAGGGAGGCCTCAGGGAACTTACAATCATGGGAAGGCAAAGGGGAAGCAGGCTCATCTTATGTGGCCAGAGCACGAAGAAGTGGGCGGGGGGGTAGGGGGGAAAGGTGCTACTTTTAAACAACCAGATCTCACAAAAACTCACTCACTGTCACAAGAACAGCACCAAAGGGGAAACCTGCTGATCCAATCACCTCTCACCAGACCCCACCTACAACACGGGATTATAATTCGACATGAGATTTGGGCAGATTTGGACCCAGAACCAAACCATATCAGCAAGTTTAGGTCTTAATACAATTCTCGTGGTCTAAGAACTTACAGATAAATAATATATCTAATCCCTCCCAACACACTCAAAATGCAATTGTAGATGGAAATAGGCTAATATCAACTTAGAACTCTTTTAGAGAAGAGGATAGAATGGGAAAC
The DNA here is from genome assembly GCF_001604975.1 of Cebus imitator. NCBI lineage: Eukaryota > Metazoa > Chordata > Mammalia > Primates > Cebidae > Cebus > Cebus imitator. The sequence goes on along the minus strand of NW_016107429.1, from coordinate 3,651,847 downwards.
TCCTTTAAGTGGTGACTGACCCAATAGTATATATCATGTCCTGTAGATGAGGAACTTTTTGACTGGGTAGTAAAAGAAAATTTTTGGACAGTGAATTTAGCCACCTCTTTCTTCCCTCTGGCAAGATCTCCCAAGTCTAGTATCCTTCATAGATAATGAATACTAGGAAGGAAGCCCTCTGTGGTGGATGTACATCTTTACAGCCCACTTCCTGGTGAAGAGGAGGCAGCAGTGTGACAGGCAATTGTATACATCCCTTCCCAAGTCTGTATTCAGTGACACCTGTTGATAGCTTGAAATGGCCCTGAAGGGAGTATTTATACCACAGGAATCAGCAACTGTGAATCAAATGCTCTCCATAGCCAGTTTTACCATTCTACCAGGACATCACTGAGAGGAAGTGAAGGGATTACATAGGACTTAGGGGTTTAGTGATTATCAACTTTTGTTTATTAACCTTGGAATTTCTTTGGCAGTACAGTTTTTTTTTTTTTTTTTTTGATACAGTTTTGCTCTGTTGCCAGTCGCCAGTCTAGAGTGCAGTGGCAAGATCTCGGCTCACTGCAACCACTGCCTCCCGGGTTCAAGCAATTCTCCTGTCTCAGCCTCCCGAGTAGCTGGGACTACAGACGTGCACCACCACTCCCAGCTAATTTTTATATTTTAGCAGAGATGGGGTTTCACTATGTTGGCCAGGATGGTCTCGATCTCTTGACCTCGTGATCTGCCCGTCTCGGCCTCCCAAAGTGCTAGGATTACAGGCATGAGCCACCGCACCCGGCTGGCAGTACAGTTGTTAAAAGAATTTAGTTAGCTCTGAGTCTGTAATTCCATGGGTTAATCACCAAATCTGTTGATCTGAAGTTAGAGTCTTTCAACATAGAATCTGGGCAGGGGATTTGTACTTCTTAGCAACTACCTTCGGTCCCTTCCTTATTTGCTTAGACCTCAGTTTCAAGACCTTTATCTTGGCCTTTGTCTCCCAGCACAGTGAACATATGGTCTGCCAGTGAAGAGGCAATGGCTAATTGGCTTTTGGCCCCCAAGCTGCAAGCCCAATGAATATTTGCAATTAAAATAATTATCCCCTTTTGCAGGAAGAGAATTTATAACAAGTGATGCTAGGTAGGGGCCTGATCATCAGACTTCTTTTAAGTGCCAGTTTCATCTCATGCTAGGTTTCCCACCTCCTGCTTTGTTTATATTTGTCTAGCTTAGTGCAGATAATTTTATATGTATAATACTGCAGATCTTCAGGTCACTGAACACTCTGCCATCTTGGATTAGAGGGCATTGACAAAGAATGTCTTTCAGAGAATAGATACATTTTTAAAATCTTTCAAGGGTCCATTTCTATGAAGTTGTTGTCTTTCTTGTAGAAGGAAAATCAAGAGACTATGGTGTCTTGCAAGCCAAGTGAAGAATATGTGTCAGAGTGGAAGAAGTGCTCAACTGTGCCCATTGTCAAGACTGATTGGCCACAAAAGGGTAAGGAAAGACTCAGTACTGGATTTGGCAACGTGCAGGTCTATGATGACCTTGAGCAGTTTCAAAGGAGTAATGGGAACAAAATGAGATGGGTTTAAGTGAAAATAGAGGCGAGAAATGGGAGAAAGTAAGTCTTTGACAGGGTTCTGGTGTGAACAAAAGTCTCCAATATTATTTCTACCCTGATCAGCTTTTAACTGCATGTCCCTCAATATATTTCCTTCAAAGAGAAAGGCATTTTTCTACTGGGTCTGTCATATTCCTGTAACTACTCTAATGAGCCTAACTTATTACCACCTTGTGGCATCAATAGATATTGCAAAAATGGCTGTTTTTTTTTTTTTTTTTTTTTTTAAACCTTTTACCTTTTTGCAATTGGTCAACAGTATAACAAGGGTTACAGTTAGGGCCATTTCTTGAGAATATATGACAACTAATATATGTAGTAACTTGAATTGCTCAGGATCTCTGATTTCTTTCTACCCATTTAAAATGACCAAGAAACAGCTACCTAACTTCCCATATATATTTTTAGTTTTTTTATTAATAAAATGAAAATTAAAAAAATATAGATACAATGCAGCAACGTAAATAAAAAAATAGACTTAAAAGTAGTTTGAGGTGTAATGAACAAAATGATAAACATTCCAGGCATTATTAATCTATTTACATTTTTATCTACTATGTTTAATTCCACTTATTAATACTTCCTGGGAAATCTCGTTTTACTTTGTTAAAGTTAGAATGATCAATTTTAAAGCTATCATCCGCTGGAAGGTCTAAATTTGAGAATGAATGAATTTATGCAGGCTTTTCTAATAGCCTTGAATTTTAAAAGACTTACAGTTTATATATGACAAGGATCAAACCTCTCCCCTCACCATCCATTTGTGGATATAATGTGCATTTAGGGGTAATACTATACCGGCTATTTGCTTGACATTTCTGAACAGAGCTTAAGTACAGGAAGTAATGAAGAGCAGTGATAATGGAAGGAAATCCTGAACAGTATTATTATTCAGCTCAGTTCCTACTTTCTGCCTCCCATATGCTGTTTTTCAGTGGTAGGGTCTGTCTTTGGTGTGGTATTTTTGTTTTTTGGGTTTTTGTTTTGCATTTTCACATGGGGAGGAGGAAAATATCTCCAGTCCTTAAAAGACAAAGAGTCGGCGTGTTTGGGAGAGACAGGATTCATTTTTGCCCTGTTTCAGGAACACCCTCCAGTCCCGACTTCTGACTTTACTCCACACAGGCACTTGTCATTCATTCAGCCACTGTCCTGTATCAGGACTATGGCTTCAGGAAATTGGCAGCTGATTATTATTACGATCCAGACTTATAAATAAATTGACCTATATCCAATCAGTTATCCAGATGAAATTTTTCCTTATAGCCTAGTTTGAAACTGCAAAATGCAAAATGTTTCAAGTTCCTTGTCCAGTAGCAGGAGACAAGTCTGATTCTACACAGAGTTCCTTTCCCATCCTTGACTGTAGCTTTTGCTTTGTGATTCTGTTTATGTGAGCCTGCAGATACATATTTTGGAATACAGGTGTGTGCATATATATATATATATATATATATATTTTTTTTTTTTAAAGAAAACTACTTTGCCATGATTCCTATTTTTTGCCATTAATCACCATCCCTAAAGACATTAAATCATTAATATATTTTGAATCTTTTATATATAATAAAATAATATTTGCTATAATGGTAATAATGAGTCTATTTTCATATATAAATGTAAACATTAATTAAAATGGATTCAGTTAATTTAAATACACTTCATATTAACAGAGAAAAATTGTGGGGGAATACATTTAGTGTAATTAATAACTATTATGATGATGGTGGTGATCATTTTGACTGATAAAGTTATTGACTCAGGTGATGCCTCTAGGGATTATTTTCATTGCTTCTTATGATGCTTGGTGATTTGTTTGATAACATTTGAACATGTCTATGGAAAAGTACATGCAGTTCTTTTAATCTAGAAAGGATGAATGCTATTACTACACTAATTTCAGTCTTCTCTAACCTGGAATAAACATTTCAAGTTAGTTAGATGAGGACACACGTTTATCACATTCAGTGATCAGTGTTTATTGAGTACTTGCTGTGTAACGGACACTGTATGTGTATTTTATCTCATTTAATCCTCAAAGTAATCCTACCAAGATGGTCCATGAAAAGATAATGAGGGTTGAGAGAAGTTAAGTAGCTCTTCCAGTGTCACACTGCCAATAAAAGGTGGAGCCAAAATTCAAATCTGCATGTCTAACTTTCAAGCTCTGTGATCAGGCTGGGTAGTAAAAGGATGAAATAATGGTTGCTGATGTTAAGCACCTCACACCTCAGAACTGAATGCATAAACACATAAATGATATCAGCGTGGTACAGTGAGAGCTATAGAAAATGGATATACAAAATGGCATGTGAGCATACAGGCGGGAGGCAACAGTTGCATTTGGGTAAATCAGGCAAGGGTTCAAAGAAGTGTTATCTGAGGCACAAATGAGAAGAGCAGCATTCAAGACTAAGGGCACAATCAGTAAAAAGCCAAAGAGGAAAAGCCATTAGCACATTATGGAAATCATGAAAAGTTTGATATTGGGGTAGAGGTGGTTGTGGCAGGAGCACTGGAATTAAATACGGCGATGCTCTGAATTTACTCTATTGAATAACTGAATATTAAAATAGTCTGTGAGGATTCGAGAGCATAAGTTAGAGGTTAAGTGAGTAAGACAGGACTTACGACTTGCTAAGTTTTTAGTTAGGTCTATTTCTCTAGTTATTTTAATTGCTTTGTCAGCATCCTTCAGAACACATCCTTTCTGTGGATTTTTTTTTGTTTTAGGTCAACAATTCCATGGGCATTCAGCTAATGCTTCATTATTATGCTAACTGTATTTTCTTTGTTGAAACTCTATGTTACAGTGTGTTACTATATACGGCAGAGTATGATTTGGCCTTGCCGAACTTTGGGCCATTACCAGTGGCTTCAGATTGAACAGGGTTATTTTGAGGTCATTCACTGATGCTATAAAGGATTGAATTATTTATGACTTTAATATTCACCAGTGTTTCTAGCTCAAGATCCAATATACCATCAAATATTACCTGTCAACAAAATGTTGCATCTGTTCCATTTGTTGATGACTGATAAAACAAAGCAGTTGAATTTTGCTTTGAACTAAATATGGGTAGAATTTCCAACCCAAACATGTCAATAAAAATAATATTTATAATTAATATGTGTGATACTAATTGGAACCAATAATGTATAAAAGTAAACATATATTACTATAATATTGCTATATTACTATATTAATTATTTTTACTTTTGCATAAGAGAGACAGATTGGAGAAAACAGGTATCTTACTCAAATACTAGCCATAAAACAGCTACATTTCTGTAACAAATAAAAGTCTGGCATAAAAATTACTTTTTAAGAATTAAAAGAGTAAACACCTCTATCTCATTTGACCACATTTTCCTTATATTTATTGCCTTCAGCAAAGTAAGATAGATATTAGTTAATATGAGAGAAGAGGGGCCGGGCGCGGTGGCTCAAGCCTGTAATCCCAGCACTGTGGGAGGCCGAGGCGGGTGGATCACGAGGTCAAGAGATCGAGACCATCCTGGTCAACATGGTGAAACCCCGT
>NW_016107429.1:3635112-3646515 GCF_001604975.1 Cebus imitator | reverse complement strand
AAAAAAAAAAAAAAAAAAAAAAAAAAAAAATATGAGAGAAGAGGTAGAAGAAATATTTCAGAGTAGTGACTAACATTCCTCCTTTTAAAGGCATCTGAAAAATAAATATATTGATAATTTTGGATTAAACCTTAGAGATGGAAGGCAGTTTAGAGTTCAATTTTAATCATTTTAAAAACAGGTTTTTAAAAATTGTCATTGTCAAAACATTTCTCTGTGAGCATCAACCCTGAAGTGGGTCTTCATTACCTCATGGTAGTTTTTCCTCTGTACTAATCAGACAGTACTGGGCATTTCTGGGAAGAGCACTAGGAAATTGTCCCAAGGGACAATGATATATCTGGGAGTTGCATTACTGACCAAAAGCTTGGCATATAATAAATCAAGATATGTCCAATAATACAGCATAAAAGCAAATGTTGAGGCATAGTGCAGACTAAGGGAAATGATGCAAATAAAGGTCCAGCAAGAGCGTCTGGCGCACGGAAGCCAATCCAAACATGTTCGTTTCTCATAGCCCAGACTCAGGTGGTTTTGGCTGCCTAACAAATTGCCCCAAAACATAATGTCTTTAAACAGTAATAATCACTTATTCCCTTTCACGGTTCCTGTGGGGCAGGACATCAGGGCACACAGACTCAGCTTTCCTCTGCTCCATGGCATCTGAAGCCTCAGCTGAAAGACTCAAAGGTTGATGGCTGCATTATGTGAAGGCTCCTTCAGTCACATGTCTGGCAGGTGATGGTGATTTTTGATTGGGGACCTAACTAGGGCTGCCGGCTGAAACACCTACAGGTGGCTTCTCTGTGTCACCTGAGATTACTTACAACATAGTGGTTGGAGTCTAAGGACAATCATCAAGATAGCTTAACAGATGATAGATAAGAAAGAAAGACAGAGAGATAGAGAGACACTACACAGAAACTGTTTTACCTTTTGCAATCTAGTCTCAGAAATCAAGCAGCCTTACCTCTGCCACATTCTTATGGTCGAGGAAATTACAAAGATCCAAAAGGAGGAAATAGAAACTCCACCTTTCACTGGAGGCATGGGATGCCACACTGTAAGAAGAGCATGGGATGAGATATATATTGGTGCAGCCATCTTTGGAAAATGCAATTTGCTAACCTATCAATAATATGAAATAATAAAATTATACTTTTATTATTTAAAATCATAGAAAGTAGAAGGGTCTAGAGGATTTTTATTATCCATCTCTTCAAGCAATTTAACCCCTTGAATGAAAAATAGAGTCTTAGAGAAATAGACTATCTGTGTGGAGCCATTCACCTGGTTATTCCAGTGTCAAGAGTTAAAGCCAGGTGTGCTGAATATCAATTTTATAGTAATTTACCTTACAAATATCCTATAAAATATGTCTGAGTTTGTTCATTGATTTTAAAAATGATGTATTTTAAACTATTTATTTGCATAAAATACAATCCTTATATGAGAAATCTGAATTATTAAAACTAATATTAAAGGAGGATATTCCCCAGCTGGGATTTTAAAAAATGTAGTGTGACCTACAACCATCTGGTCTTCAGCAAGGTAGACAAAACCAAGCAATGGGGAAAGGACTCCCTACTCTATAAGTGGTACTGGGATAACTAACTGGCCATATGCAGAAGAATAAAACTGGACCCTCATCTCTTACCATATACAAAAATTAACTTAAGATGGTTTAAATATTTAAATGTAATACCTCAAACTATAAAAATCATAGAAGAAAACCTAGGAGATACCCTTCTAACCATTGGCCTTGGCAAATAAATTTTTTGTTACAATTCCAAAAGCAATTGCAACAAAAACAAAAATTGACAAGTGGAACCTAATTGAATTGAAAAGCTTCTGCAAGGCAAAGGAAAGTATCAACAAACAGATGACCTATAGAATGCAAAAAAATAATCACAAATTATGCATCTGACAAAAGTGTAGCTTAACGGAACTTAAATCAACAAGCAAAATACAACCCTATTAAAAAATACGCAAAGGATATGAACAGACACTTCTCAAAAGAAGACATACAAGTGGCCAAAAAACATACAAAATAGAGCTCAACCTCACTAATCATCAGAGAAATGCAAATCAAAGCCAAAATAAGACACCATCTCACACAGTCAGAATGGTTATTATTTAAAAGTCAAAAACAACAGATTTTGGTGAGGTTGAGAGAAAAGGAAATGCTTATGCACTGTTGGTGGAAATGTAAATTAGTTCATTTTACTAAGGAAATGTAAAACAGTTTGAAGATTTCTCAGAGAACTTAAAACATATTTACCATTTGGCCCAGCAATTCATTCACTGGGTATGTACCCAAAGGAAAATAGATTATTATACCAAAAAGACACATGTACTTATATGTTCATTGCGGCACTATTTGCAATAGCAAAGACATGGAATCAACCTAGGTGTCCATCAATGGTGGACTGGATAAAGAAAATGTGGTACATATACACCATGGAATACCACTCGGCTATAAACAAGAATGAAATAATGTTTTTTTCAGCAACATGGACCAAGAGGCCACAATCCTCAGCAAATTAATGTGGGAAGAGAAAAACCAATTACCACATGTTCTTACTTATAAGTGGGAGCTAAACATAAAGAACACATGGGCATAAATATGGGAACAACAGACACTGTGGACTACTGGAGAAGGGAGGTGGGGAGGTAGATGTGGGTTGAAAAACTACTTAATGGGTACCTAGGTGCAATACACAAAGGTAACAAACCTGCATATGTACCCCTCGTATCTAAAAGTTGAAATTTAAAATTAATTATTTAAAGTAATCCAGACTTGAAAAAAAATGTAGGTGTGTCTGATAAACAGTCTAGCTTGTGATCTCCCTGATGTCTACTTGTATTAGTTGGATGTATGGGTCAGTTTCAGCAAGACAGAGGAGGGGAGAGGACAGTGTAGTATCTGTTCCTCAACCCTGTTCCATGCAGTTTCTTGTTTGGGTGGTAGGGAACCAGACAGCTGAGGCAAAAGCTGTTCCAAAAGGAACTTGTCAGACCGGAGAGTAAGTGGAACTCTCTGGGTCCCAGGTGACTCAAATGCAACTGGGATTTGGAGAGGGACAGTCCTTATTTCATGCACAGAAACAGAGGAGAGAACACATTGCTGTTTGACATATTGAGATTGTACAGATTTGGGGTAACAGACAATCTTCTATGCAGAGAAACAGCATTTTCAAAGAAGTCATCACTGAAACAATGATAATATCCAGTTACTTCTCTCTCTCTCTTTTTTATTTGTTTGAGACAGAGTCTCACTCTGTCGCCTAGGCAGGAGTGCAATGGTGGGATCACAGCTTACTGCGTGCACCTTGACTTCTTGGGCTTAAGCGATCCTTCCACCTCAGCCTCCAGAGTAGCTGAGACTACAGGTGTGCACCATACTGACTGGCCAATTTTTGTACTTTTTGTAGAGATGAGGTTTTGCCATGTTGCCCATGCTGATCTTGAACTCCTGGGCTCAAGTGATTCACCCTCCCTGGCCTCCCAAAATGTTGGGTTTACAGGCATGAACCACTGTGCCCGGCCCAGTTACTTTTCTCTAGTGGGTTTTGAACAGTAGATAGAAACAAGGGGTCAGAACAGAAGACAGTGGAGGACTTTTGCTGTCCATGTTTACACAACCCCTGAGGAATCCTTGCAAAACTGATAAATTATTGTCTGAGAGAATAGGGGTTAGGGGGATGTTGTTTAAATCCTATAGTTATGTTGTGAAGAGTGACAATAAAATTGAGTACAATTGCTTATGTAGCCTCAGTTGAACCTGCTGGCAGATACAGCTTGTGAATATTTGAATCACACTAATAAATTATAGTTAACAGTTAATTAGCAATGATTTTATTTGACTTAGATTCTAGAGGGTATTAGAAGGATTCATTTGGGTAACTTTTGTCTAAAAATATCTGAACTGTTAGCTTTTCCTCTTTTCATTCTAAGTCAAGCTGAAGCATTATAAAATTACCCAATTTATCACCCTTTACACAAACATTTACTGAAAAATCCATTTGAAATAATTCTTTTTATTTATTTATTTATTGCATTTTAGGTTCTGGGGTACATGTGAAGAACATGCAAGATTGTTGCATAGGTACACACATAGCAGTGTGATGTGCTGCCTTCCTCCCCATCACCTACATCTGGTATTTCTCCCCATGCTATCTCTCCCTAACTCCCCACCCCCCACTGTCCCTCCCCTAGTTCCCCTTGACAGACCCCAGTGTGTGATGCTTCCCTCCCTATGTCCATGTGTTCTCACTGTTCAACACCTACCTATAAGTGAGAACATTCAGCGTTTGATTTTCTGTTCTTGCGTCAGTTTGCTGAAAATGATGGCTTCCAGGTTCATCCACGTCCCTACAAAGGACACGAACTCATCATTTTTGATGGCTGCATAGTATTCCATGGTGTATATGTGCCACATTTTCCCTGTCCAGTCTATCATTGATGGGCACTTGGGTTGGTTCCAGGTCTTTGCTATTGTAAACAGTGCTGCAATGAACATTCATGTGTATGTGTCCTTATAGTAGAAGAATTTATAATCCTTTGGATATATACCCAGTAATGGGATTGCTGGGTCAAATGGAATTTCTATGTCTAGGTCCTTGAGGAATGGCCACACTGCGTTCCACAATGGCTGAACTAATTTACATTCCCACCAACAGTGTAAAAGTGTTCCTATTTCTCCACATCCTCTCCAAAATCTGTTGTCTCCAGATTTTTTAATGAACGCTATTCTAACTGGGGTAAGGTGGTATCTCAATGTAGTTTTGATTTGCATTTCTCTAATGACCAGTGATGATGAGTATTTTTTCATATGTTTCTTGTAAATCTGTTTTAGTTCTTTGTAGATTCTGGATATCAGCCCTTTGTCAGACGGGTAGATTGCAAAATTTTTTTCCCATTCTGTTGGTTGCTGATTCACTCTAATGACTGTTTCTTTTGCTGTGCAGAAGCTGTGGAGTTTGATTAGGACCCATTTGTCTATTTTGGCTTTTGTTGCCAATGCTTTTGGTGTTTTGGTCATGAAGGCCTTGCCTATGTCTATGTCCTGAATGGTTTTGCCTAGGTTTTCTTCTACGGTTTTTATGGCGTCAGGTCTTATATTTAAGTCTTTAATCCATCTGGAGTTAATTTTAGTGTAAGGTGTCAGGAAGGGGTCCAGTTTCTGCTTTCTGCACATGGCTAGCCAGCTTTCCCAACACCATTTATTAAACAGGGAATCATTTCCCCATTGCTTGTTTTTGTCAGGTTTGTCAAAGATCGGATGGTTGTAGATGTATGGTGTTGCCTCCGAGGCCTCTGTTCTGTTCCGTTGGTGAAATAATTCTCACAGGTTTTTTTGTTGTTGTAATTTAGAGATCCTCAGCCTCTTTAATCTGGATGTCCTGTTTACTGTCTCAGTCTTTGTTGTTCCCAGAATCTTAATTTTCCCTAAATTCCAAGTCTCCTCATGCCACCTAAAATCTCGGGTGGTTTGGAAATTTACAAAAATCACAAAAGTGTAGTTGGGATGATTTGTGGAAATGGAGACAGGTTTGAGTAGGTTGTTAGAGGGTGGATAATGTGTTATTCAAAGCTTAGGCTCAAACCCCAGCTCTGTCACTCACCAACTATCTATGCAAATTTGGGCCCTAGTTTCCTGAGGATTTTAGACACACACACACACACACACGCACACGCACACGCACACGCACACACACCCCTGAAATAGCTTTGTTGCTAAGATTAAATGAGCTAATACATAAAAAGGTGTGGCTCTCACTGCAGGAACTTTCCTTATGCAGGTCATAGAAGAGTTATGTGCCAAATTTTTTTTTAAAGAAGTACTAATTGAATAAAGCAATCTCCACCCAACACCTCCCTTAATCTCTGCTTACATGATACTCCTCTACATGAGCCGATTTATTTCTAAAAGTTGTTCTCAAGAAGTCGAATACAGATGTTAATTGGATAGTTTTGAAAGTGCAGAAAGGTTTTTAAAAAACAAGCTTTTGAAAAGTAGTAGCAGCGTTTATTTATTACTGAAATGTTTTAGGCATAAAACTGAATGTAAACCTGTTTCATTTCTTCTGTGCTTAGAAAATTTGCCCCTAAGTCCTTTATAACAAAAATTAGCAGAAGTGACTCCTGGCTGGTGATTCAGAGGTCTCATATTTTTAGCCCTAGAAAGTCAATGAAGACAGTTGGACTGTGAGAGCAGGGTTTCAAAGCTCAGCTCTACTTTTTTGGCCTACAAACATCCCATCGAAGCTCAGTATGACAGCTAGTGCTCTGACAGCTGGTGAACAGGGATTCTGAAAAAAAGAAAGAGAGAAAAAAAAATCTACTATGTGAGAGGGATAATCATCTGGAAAGTATTGCTTGGATCAGTGCTATATGAGTTACAGGAATGGTGGGTGGAAGATAAATAACTGATCTTTGGCACCAAGTTTATGATTAAGGATTTCACAGAAAGAAGGAAGATAGTTGGCCCGGAGTGGTGGCTCACGCCTGTAATCCTAGCACTTTGGGAGGCCAAAGTGGGCAGATCATAAGGTCAGGAGTTTGAGACCAGCCTGGACAACATGGTGAAACCCAATCTCTACTAAAAATACAAAAATTAGCCAGGCTTGATGGCGGGCGCCTATAATCCCAGCTACGAAAGGCTGAGGCAGGAGAATCGCTTGAACCTGGGAGGTAGAGGCTGCAGTGACTTGAGACTGTGCCATTGCATTCTAGCCTGGGCGACAGAGCAAGATGCCATGTCAAAAAAAAAAAAAAAAAAAAGTAAGATAGTGCAGTTTTCCCTAAATTATAATTATCCACAAGCTTCCCTTACAATTTTGCCACATCCAAACACTTCCTGTATTATCGTTTGCTTAATATAAGTTTTTGAGCCGGGCATGGTGGCTCACATCTGTATTCCCAGCACTTTGGGAGGCTGAGGCAGCAGGATCACGAGTTCAGGAGTTCAAGACCAGCCCGACCAACATAGTGAAACACCGTCTCTATTAAAAATACAAAAAAGAAAAAAAAGCCAGACACGGTGGCACGTGCCTGTAGTCCCAGCTACTTGGGAGGCTGAGGCAGGAGAATCGCTTCAACCTGGGAGGTGGAGGTTGCAGTGAGCCCAGATCGTGCCACTGTACTCCAGCTTGGGCAACAGAGCAAGACTTCATCCCAAAAAAATAAAAATAAAACAATAAAAAAACTAAGTTTTTGAACACTTTAAAAAATCTTATGTGTATTTTTTTTTTTTTTTTTTTTAGACGGAGTTTCGCTCTTGTTACCCAGGCTGGAGTGCAATGGCGCGATCTCGGCTCACCGCAACCTCCGCCTCCTGGGTTCAAGCAATTCTCCTGCCTCAGCCTCCCGAGTAGCTGGGACTACAGGCATGCGCCACCATGCCCAGCTAATTTTTGTATTTTTAGTAGAGACGGGGTTTCACCACGTTGACCAGGATGGTCTCGATCTCTTGACCTTATGATCCACCCGCCTCGGCCTCCCGAAGTGCTGGGATTACAGGTGTGAGCCACCGCACCCGGCCAAGTTTTTATTATTTATTTTAATTTAGAGACAGGCTCTCATTCTGTCACTCAGACTAGAGTGCAGTGGCATGATTATAGCTTACTGTAGCTTTGAATTCTTGGGCTCAAGTGATCCTCCTGCCTTAGCCTCCTGAGTAGCTAGAACTACAGGCATACAACACCATGCCTAATTTTCAAATTTTTTGAAGGATGGAATCTTGCTATGTCACCTAGGCTGGCCTCAAGTGATCCTTCTACCTCAGCCTCCCAAAATCCTGGGACTATAGATGTGAACCACTGCACCTGGCCTTGTGTGTCTTTAAACAGAAAACTTTATTCACTACTGTAAATAAAAAATCAGAATGTGTCATAAGTATAAAACATAAATATAATATTAAATTATAGCTAGATATTGTAGTCTACAAAAGATTCTGACCTTGAGGCCTGGTATCTTTTTGTTAAAAATAGAATTTGGCATTAAAAGGATTAAAGTTAAAGAGATATTAAAATTAAAGGGATGTTAACTCATTCCAAACTGAAACCTCCTCTTTGAGGCTGTTACACAAATGGAAGGGGAAATAGCTTTCTCATTATGGGATCTATTTGGCAATATTTACTGAGTCAATGTTATTTAGTGTCATGTCACAAACACTTAGAAATGCTATGTCTACTTGTCCCACATTCTGGGAATGGTGTACTGGTTAAGAGGATGGTATGAGTGTCAGACAGACATAAATTTAAATCCCAGCTTTGTTACTTAACAACAGAGCTACATTAAGAAGGTCAGATTACCTCTATCCTCTTTCTTCATTTTTATTTAGAAAATATTTAGCACATTCAATAAATTTTGTTGCAATGATGATAATCATGTGAATATTGATGTTCAGGATGAACTGAGGACGCTGGGCTATCTACATAAATTGCCCTTTTATTAAGGATTTGTCTATAGGTTGTCAAGCAGATACATTTTAACTTAATTTTGCCTATTTGTTTTAAAAATCCATCCATATTATTTGTCTTTCCAGCATTCTGGTTCTCCTTCTTGAAATCTGAGTATTGGTTTTCTATCTTTTTGTGGCTTCTTCTTTCTCCTACTGTTTACTGTGGTTGTTCCTTAGGCTGAATCTTTGAGCCTCTTCTCAGAAGCCTCACAACTCCTCAGAAGCCTATTCATTTTTAAAGCTTTAGCAATGTCTTATAAAGTGACTCCTAAAATCAGTGTATTTAAATCTGCCCTTACCTCTTTACAGCCCAAATCGCTACTTGATAATTGCCATGTCTTGTCACTTTAGATTCAGATTTTAAATCAGCACATTCATTTCATCCTCTGTTCCTTGTCAATGACCCTATCATATTTCCGGTTCCTTATGAATACAGGAGGTAACTGCATGTGTTTTAGAATATCCTGGAGTCCTGTTTCTACCTTTTACCAATTTAACAGAAAATTACTCATCAACAGGATGCCACTGAACACATTGGATGAAAACTTCCCCATACTTCAAGAGAAGTGGAGAGTGGCAGAAATAGTCTGTAAAGAAATAGTGCTAACATATTTTTTAACCTTGAATTTCATTACTTTATTGACCACTCTAAAGGTAAGTGTTAACATTAGCTGAAAAAAGGTGAATAATAAAGCATATATGTTTTTTCTTTTACATAGTTTCCTGTGAAATGTTAGTTCTAAAATTAATTCAAATTAGTTAGATAAGAGTCCTTTCAGTGTGCTGAAAAGTGGCTATGTACCAAAGAACAGGGGTAAGTGACAGTGGTTGAGGTCTTCAGGAGATCTGAAGAGCAGACTGCATGTTAGGCCAAGTTTAGTGGTAAGCTTTAAAGAGAGTAAGTGATTTGTAACATATTTAGACTATGGTAATTCTGAGCATAGAAATAAACTCACCTGTCCAAACTCAAAGAATGGACTTAGAGACCTAGAGAACAGCAAAAGTGAGACTTTTAATAATAGTCTTGCAAGATTGGGTGTCTGATGAGCAGGCACACCCAGCACAGTTTTAACAAGCAATTTATCCCCTAGTGCACAGGACATAGGCTGAGTACTACTGGGTCACAATTTTCCTGGACATCGCCTATGAATTGTTGGGTAGGGGCTTTCGGTGTTCTTTTTAGGATTGTCTTGCTGTATTTTATTGCAGACCACAATGCATTGCAATCCTAGTTAGCTCAGGGGCTCTTCAAGTATTTTACTTACGACCTAAGTAGCTGGGCAGGCTGATAAGAACAGACAAAACAAGCTATTTTGCAGGCTAGTAAACTTTTATCTTAAACTTCTTTGGTTCAGGTGAGGGCAATAAAGCCAGGGTGAGGAAGTGGGGCAGTGGGAGGCCGACAAGCAAACATCAGCTATCCAAGCAGGGCCTAGTACATCCTGTTTCTTCTGTAGTTTGCTGACCTAACCTGATTTAGGGCACTTTGTCTTAGAAATGGACCACTGTATACATTAGTTCCTTCATGAGGAAGGTGGGAAAATACAGGAACTAATCTTGCAAATTTTATTAACTATGAAAATTATAGCAAAAGTTTACAAAGGTTTTTTCTGGGGGGTCATTTTCCACTTCTCTTTAAAAAACAGATCTTCCTGCATACTGTACCATGCTGTAAAAATAAAATAGATGTAGTCTTGGTAAATTTAATGGCTTTAAAGATTGTGGCAAAGTTTAGTACTTGAAGTGAATTAAATGAGATAACTAAAATATATACAGCTATATCTTGTGCTGTGAAAGCAAAAGAGGCCAATTCCTTTTGTATATACTTATGAAAAGTCACATGCTAAAACTGTTGGAAAGTGAATTTTATTAAAATCAAAGTGAATATGGAAAACTAAAATGTATCCAGAAGATACATTAAATTGTGATGTTTCATTTTATAAGTGAGTGCAACTAGCATTCTTTTAAATTATAGGTTCTTCAGGTGATTTCAGATATAATAGGGCCCCCTGGCACTAGCTCATCTAAGTCATTCATAGGTTATTTTAGTATTCCCTGGGATGCAAATGGCTTACAGTCACAAGATATAATTTGCCTCAGAGGGCCAGGCATTCTTATCAACTCGCTTTTTATTGTAGCTTCTATTACTTATCCATATTCTTTTACCCTTTTTAGTCTGAGAACCTTTTCCTTTACTGAAATGATAGAGGCGAAACAAAGGTGAATGGATTTTCAGTCTCTCTCTCTTCTGTTAATTTATACCACAGAATCCAAACTAATTTAATTCCTCCTTTTTGTTTTCTTGGACCTAACTTTTTTTTTTTTTTTCACCCTTAGGGTTTTCCCCAACTTCAGCTCATTGTAGCTATCTATTTTCTGTAAATCAATGACTTAACTAATTAAAAATGGAAATCTATTTTTTTCATCTAGTCAGCTATTACCATTCTCCATGGCACTAAATAATCTATACAGAACATAATTCCAATTTAAAATTTTTGATGTGAAAGAAATTAATAATTCACACTTATTTTGGAAAATTTCAAACCTAGAGAAAAAAACATAATATACATGTGGACCCTCCATCTGATTCACCCATTTTTAATATTTTGCCATATTTACCTCCTTTTGCTCTTATCTACATACATGTATATATATATATGTTACATATCTATTTCTCTGAATCATTTGCAAATAACTTGTAGACCCAATTATTCTATATCCGTGTTTTTGACATAAAATTCCAAATTTAAGGACAATACCATTATCACATTTAAGAAAACCTTAATTCCATTATATTATCCAATATCCAGTCCAGATTCAAATTTCTGCAACTGGCCACCAGTAACTGTCTTTTCACTTATTTTTTAGATTCAGGATTGCATTTTGTTTTCATGTCTCTTACATCTCTTAAATTTGAAAGACTTTTTTTTTTTTTT
>NW_016107429.1:3626421-3635102 GCF_001604975.1 Cebus imitator | reverse complement strand
TTTTTTAATCTTAAATTACATTTTAACAGTCTACAGGTTTCCTGTAGGATATGTCTCATTGTGGATTTATTTGCCTGTGTCTTCAGGTTTAACTTGCTCAGATATCCCCTATATGTTCTTTAAATTTGTTCTCACATCTAGACCTTAGCACTATTGACATTCTGGGCCACATCATTCTTCCGAGTGCAGGGATGTCCTGTGCTTTGTAAGATATTTAGCAGCATCCCTGATGCATCCCATTAGATGCATAACACCCCTACCCCCTCAGACTGTGACAACTCAGACATTGCTAAACAGATTTGGGGGTGTGGGGTTGGTTTAGGATCCAGGGTCCAGAAGCTTGGTTAAATTCAGGTTAAACAATTTTGGCAAGAATATTTCCTTTTTTTTTTTTTTTTTTGAGATGGTGTCTTGCTCTTGCCTGCAACCTCAGCCTTCCCTGTTTAAGGCATTCTCTTGCCTCAGCCTCCTGAGTAATGGGGATTACAGGCGCCTGCCATTGCACCCGGCTAATTTTTGTATTTTTAGTAGAGATGGGGTTTCGCCATATTGGTCAGGCTGGTCTTGAACTAACTTTGTGATCCACCCACCTCAGCCTCCCAAAGTGCTGGGATCACAGGTGTCAAAGAATACTTCTTCAGTGAAGTGTATGTCTAGTTGCATGACATCTGTAAGCAGATTACATTAGATTTTCCCATTATTAGTGATTCTAGCTTTGATCTCTTAAGCCAGTGATTTTTTTTTAAAGGTAAAGGTACATTGTCTCTTCTGTAATAAGCAAGTTATGGCTTGATACTTTGAGACCAAGTGAAGATGTGAAGATCCTGCACTCCTAGTCTTTCACCTTGTGGCTTTTAGTATCCTCTGATAAATTTCCCTGAATCAATTGTGGTTGACTTGGAAAATTGTGATTTTTCTATCATTTGTTCTATATTTATTATCTTTCCCTCTGAAAGAAAAGGTCCTGTCCTCCTTTCATTTTTCGTGGCACTCCGAAGAAATCCAAAGTGTTTCATCAATTATTGTCACCATTTTTTGGATGCTCTGTTGTCCCAAACTTCTCCAGTGGGAATCTCATTCTTTAAAGGAATTTAGTGTTTTGTGAAGTATTTTATTATTGTGAGCACCAAGCAGTGGTAAATCCTTACTGAATTACACTGCATGTGAGCACAAACGGCTTCATAACCAGTGAGAAATTCTGATGATTGGGACAACGTATCATTTTCATAGTTAACAAGTTACATTAACTGTAAAATGTAAATATTTGGTAAGAAAAAATTCTAACAGCCAATAAAAATTGTTGGCTATTTATTTTTGAGTCATCTATTTACCTTTAAAATGGCAAATCTATTCCTGGCTCCTGTAAATGATGGTCAATGCCTATAAATGGAAATATACTTGTAGCATACATCTGACCTAAACACTGCATACTGCCATACATTGCAGGGAACAGGATGGAGCTAGTTCTGATGTAAACTTATCTAAACAATAATGCTTGGGAGCAAATCTCAATAGCATTCTATGTAAGGAAAGCATCGCGATTTTATAACTATGACTTTTAGGAAGACCAAACGGAATACCGCAGCTGAAAGGAGAAAAACCTATGACTTTTAGGAAGACCAAACGGAATACCGCAGCTGAAAGGAGAAAAACCTGTATTAAGGAATTTTAGCTCCACCCAGGGCAATTATCCCCTTCCTTCTGTAACTGCCAATTGCCTCCCCAATCCCAAGAGTGCCTCTGCCCAGTTCCGCAGACTCTGCTCCAAGTCTGTTTTTGATGATGCCCTTAGATGAAGCTGGGGTGGCAAGCGGCGGAGATAGGGGTTAAGTCTTCTTCCCTCGAATTGGCAGATGGGGACAGTGCCCCTCAGCAGCGTACTTTTCCCTCACCTACCGGACGCCCCAGAAGTGAAAGATCAAGAGGGTGGGGCAAACTTTTAGGGAGCGAGCGCCTCCTTGGCCCGCGAACCCGTCCGCCGGTTCCTCCCTGATTGGCCAGCGTGAGTCGCAGACGTCCAATCGCGGGGTAGCGTCCGCGGTGCCGCTCGGCGACGCCGCCGCGCATGCCCACTCAGCGACCCACTCCGCGCCCCAGCCCTCTGGGGAGCTGGCGATGGGCACCTGCGGCGAGGCGGCCGTGGTCGCCAGGCCTCACAGTACAGGCCGCGCTGGGACACGGACGGTCCCACGTGGAGGGCAACAGGAAAAACAAGCACTGACACAACTGCCCCCTTTCCCCATATCTCCGAAGTGCAGGTTTTCTTGGGTTGACCAGTCGTTTTCACTGTGGTGTCCGGCTTCAACCCGATCTGCCCGTGAGGACTCACCAAAGCCTGAGCTTCATTCGTTTCTTTGCGTCCGGGAGAACCAAAAGGCGAGGTGAAGGGAACGAATCTTTATAAGAAAGTAAACTTTTGTGCAGAATGGGCTGGGGACACCTCTGAGTCTTACTGCCCGAAACGTGGCCTTTTTAGGGCCGTCCTGGACGCGCTCTCCGTCTCTGGCCTCATCCTGCTCTCTCTGAGGTGACCGCCTGTCGGCGCTGCAAACTCCACACTTTTGCTCTACGAAGAACCTCCCCACGACTTTCCAAGGTGTGCAACTCAGAAAAGTGGCCCCCAAAACAAGTAAAAACCTTCGGTGAAGAGGCAAAGTCCCTCAGCGGTCCTCAGACTCCAGCGCCCCCAGCTCGTGTTTGGTGGATCAGGCCCCGGAGCTCCGCAGCCTGGGAGCCCCACACCAGGCCGGCCCCTACGGCCGCTCAGAAAACGCGGCGAGCGGAACCCGCACGCGGAAGCGCCGGCCGCACTGAGCATGCCCAGTTGCAGAGCCGACCAGAGGAGTTTTTTTCTTTTCTTTTTTCTTTTTTTTTTTTGAGGGGGGGGTCTCAAGTAGGAGGCCTCCCCACCACCCCCACCCTAGTCCCCCCCACCACCCCCGGCCTAAGCAGCTACCATGGCCGAGGTCCCCGGCGCGGCGTTGTCCCAGGCGGGCTGGTAAGTGGCGAGTCTCGCCGGCTGCCGGGCCGCGGGCGCGGGCCGGGGCCCCAAGGAGGTCGGGTTGGGGGCGGCGGGGTGCGTGTCGGGGTAGGCGGAGGCCGCAGTCCACCCCCGGCCTCTCCGCGGGCCCTGCGGGCCGGCTCCGCCCCCGGCGCCACGCGGAGCCGAGCGAGTCCCCTCAGCTCCCCTCTGGGCGGCGGCGGCGGCCTGGGCCCCGGGCGGCGGGCCTGGGGAGAGGCCGGGGGGCCGCGGGCCGGGCGGGTGGCAGGCCAGGACTCGGGCAAGCGGAGCGCCGGGAGGAACTGCAGCGCGATCCGCGCCGCCGCTCCGGGGAAGGGGTGTTGCTGCGGCGGGACCAGGGGAGGCGAGGGCTGGGAACGGAGTGCGGCGGAGAGGGACGAACGCGGCCGGAGCCCGCGGGCCCGTAGGAAGTTGAGGGCAGAGAGGAGCATAGCCCTCGCTGCCTCCGGAGCCGCCTCTTCTTGCCCCTTATTTCAAAGTACAGTGTTGACCAGTGTGCAGCTGCCCTCCGCGGCGCACACACAACTTCTGGAGCTAAGAATGACCGCATTGTCAACTCGTGGGGGTGCTCGGTAGAACTTTTCTTGAAAGGATGGTGTTCTGATTTGAAGAGGCCTTTCGTGTGAAGATTTTCAGGATTTGAAAGCAATGTGAAATTATGCGAAATTAGGCAGTTTCTGAAATTGCGGCCTTTACGGTAGTAATCATCCGGTTTAATTCAGTAACGCTTTTCCCAGGCTTGCACAGGCACATTCTGGGATGAAGTGTAGGAACAGCGATGAAAAAGATTTGCCTTGGCTCTCTGAAATTACTGCCTTTAGAAGAAAGAGTGAGCGTTAAAAGACCAAACAAAACCTGGGGGATTAGTGCTAAACCGTACAGAGGAACAGACGAGTGCACAGTGGAATGGGAGAGAGAGTTAATTTCCTAAAGTGGACTTAGTAAGATGGTAAGGAAAAGGCTTTCTAGCACAGAGCTGCCGGAGATGAGACATGGAAGCGCATATTGCTTGCAGACCCTATACAAGATCGATATGGTTCGCGAAAGATGTGGATTTGATTTTGTGAATACAGTTTTTGATCAGTAGAGAGATGTAATCACAACTGTGTTTTGAAGAAGCCCCTCCTGGTTTTAAAGGCACTCATCCACCCCATTTTACAGGTGAGGAGACTGAGGCACAGAGCTGTTAAGTAACTTCCTCAAAAACGACATAGCCGGAAAGTGATGGAGTTGAATATTGAGCACAGAGGGCTTGGCTCCCGGCCTGGTTCCTTTAACCCTAACGCATTATTGTACCTATAGTTTTTTTCGAAGAACAGCACTGGCGTAACAGATTGCAGAGTTGAAAACTCACCGTCTTCAGTTTTGTTTTTGTTCAATAGGAATCTCTCCTCTCAGTTTCTTTACCCCACAAGGGTGTCTTGAATAACCTTGGATCGCTCTTTCATTTCCCTGTCTCTCCATTTCTCATTAGATTGAGCGTTGATTCTTCACACTAGTTATATTTTAATTTTACAAACTCAGTCTTTCACTCCTTCCTGACATGACTTCTGCTCTGGAAAGATTAGTCTTATTTTTTTGGATCCCGAACGCATGATAACTTTGTTTTCTTTGGTCTCTTATGCTCTTCAGGGCAGGGAACTAGGCTTTATTTTTCTCTTTAACTGTATTGCCAAGGAGTGCACCAGATTGTAGATGTTATCCGTGAAGTCTAATGCAGTTGACCTTGGAATGCCCCTGCCAGTCAGAATTCTCTGGGCAGGGCCTCTACAGAAGCTTGAGTCCCACCTTGCTTTGTTAAATTGTTACAAATCTTCAGCAGTGTTACATTGTAGCATTTGCTACTTCGTATTGCAAATTGTTTTATGTTTCTCCCACCAGTCTGTGCTGCCTGTGTGTGGCAGTGACTCATAAAGGCAGTAGTACTGTAATCTGTGGGGCTAGTATCTTTCTGGGAATTTTGAGTTTCATGTAATTCCTGCTAGGTCCTGAACAGACTAGGCAGGAGGATCTCCTAGGCTTTCAGGTGGCTTTTACTAGGTCTTTAATTAGGGACTTCTTACCATGTTAAAATTTATAGTCACAAAGGTTTAATGGCAGAAAAAGAGCACTGGAAGGAAAATTTCTCACAGAAGGGCTTTCACTCATTTTAGTTCTTATATCCTGAGTTTGCTCCTATACTTGGGGTTCTCTGTTATTGTCACTGACAAACCATTTTTTAATTTAAGAAAAAATTTTTTTTTTTCTTTAAAGACGAGGTTTCACCATGTTGGTTAGGCTGGTCTTGAACTTCTGACCTCAGGTGATCCACTCACCTTGGCCTCCAAAGGGCTTGGATCACAGGCGTGAGCCACCACACCTAGCCCAAACCATTTTTCTTAGTATTCAAATCTATGTACTTATTTACTTGTAGAACCTAAAAAAAATAGATGCTAAAACATGGAAACCCTATCATTAAATCAGTTCTATTGGCTTCACCTAAAATAGCAGATTAGGGAGATATTTAGTGCTGAAAACTTAGAATTCTGAAAATGTGATGATCTTCAGGGGGGTACAGAAGATCTGTGTAAATCAGCCTGTTCAAGTTTACATTATTTTTAAGTGCATTTTTTTCCCGTCTTTTTAAATCTTCATTAGAATCCCTATAAAAATCAATATTTTAAAATATAACTTCAAAAGTAGCTACCTGGCAGACTTACAATAATTTTTTTTCTTCAATGGCCAGTAAGTCGCATACAAAGTATTAGATTTTGCTGATTTGAACTTACATGTTTCAGGGATTACAGTATAGTGGTTATGCTTAAATAATACACTAAAAGGTACCTTGTGAGATTTTGTCATATGCATGGAATAACTTCATGGGAAGAAGAAATTTAACCCTGAATTTATCTAGAGAACAGTATCACTCACTTGGCCTTTTTGTTTTCTCTCTTCAGTGATACATTCCCTTTTAGGATGATATCCCTGATCACTGTGACTGGAAATATAAAATTCTCACAGGAGAAAGATTCAAAAGGTTGATCTCTGGACATTTTGAATTTTTTTTCATCTCCGTCCTTTGTTTGTTTGCTTTTAACAGAAACATGTCACAGGGTACCTAATTAATTGTGTTTATATTTTTGAAAAAGTATCTTCTGACTGGGCATGGTGGTGGCTCACACCGGTAATCCTAGCCCTTTGGGTGGCCAAGGCGGGTGGATCACCCAAAGTCAGGAGTTCGAGACCAGCCTGGCCAAAGTGGGGAAACCTTATCTCTACTGAAAATACAAAAAAAAATTAACTGGGTGTGGTGGTGGGCACCTGTAATCCCAGCTTCTTGGCGAGGCTGAGGCAAGATAATTGCTTGAACCCAGGAGGGGAGGTTGCAGTGAGTTGAGATAGTGCCATTGCATTCCAGCCTGGGTGACAGAGCAAGATTCTCAAAAAAGAAAAAAAAAAAGTATCTTCCATGGAATTAGTGTTGTATAGCTTAACTCCCTCTTTGTGCATATGAGGAAACTGAGAGTTTCAATAATTTGCTCAGGGTTATAAATGGCAGAACCAAGAATAAGGCCCAGATGTCTAGAATAAACATTCAGTACTCATTTCCACCCAAAATTAACCAAAGTGACCACATCTAATTTAAATTATTGATCAAAACTGACACATTTTAAATTTAAAAATTGGGTTGAAACATTTTGTGGTGTGTAAATTTACTTTCCTAGTCCAGGAAAGAGAAAGGGCTTATTCTGAGGGGTGATCCTATTAGAATCAAATAAATCTTTATGTCACAGTGAATCACCTAGTTGCGAACTAGGCTTATCTGAAAATCTGGTAAATTCTGTATTTTTTGAAGTTTAAGAATACAGTTGGCCCTCCATATCTGTGGGTTCTGCATCCTTGGGTTCAACCAGTCACAGATCTAAAATGTTTGGAAACATTTAAAAAATAAAAAATAACAAAAATAAAATAAATAAAAAATAAAATATAACTTTACATAGCATTTACATTGTATTAGATATTTTAGGCAATCTAGAGGTGATTTCAAGTATACAGGAGGATGTGTGTAGATCATATGCATATACTACACTGTTTTTATCAGGGACTTGAGCATCAGTAGACTTTGTTATCTGTTGGGGGCCCTGGGACCAATCCCTTATGAATACTGAGGGACGACTGTTTCTGAAAAAGTGAGACAGTAATATTGTGTGTCTGCTTCCTTTACCCAGTAGTTTGAGTGAAGACCCTTTAAGGTAGCATATGAAGTAGCATTTCCATTTTGTTCTGAAAGAACATGTAGAAACCCAGGTTTCTAACACCCAAGGTTTAGCCATGGAGTACTCTAGGTTTTGTTTTGTTTTGTTTGTTTTGAGGGCGGGGATGGGATGGAGAGGATAAACAAATTCTTTCTTACCCCTTGAATTTCACTTTCCCCTTTGGGGTTATTTCTGTTTGATTATTCGTTCTACCACCATGGTGACATCCTCTGGCCCAAATGCATGCATAACTCCTTTCCCTTTGTTTCACCTTTGAACAACTAAGAAAGGCTACAGCTTATTAAGGTCTTTCTCAAAATGCAGAACTAGAAATCAACCAAGGGGTAAATAGAGAAAATAAGAAGCATAATGACAGCATGGGTTATAAGGCGATTATTGCTCTCTTGTCTTCATGTGCCTACTCTATTCCCTGTTACCTTAAAGATAGCTACTGTAAAGCAGTGGAACAACTTCAGGACATTTTGCTGGAATTTCTAATTCCTAGTTTTTGGCCTGTCCACAGATGAAGGGCTTCTTTTCACCCTTCCATTATGTAGAGGCTTATTCTCAGACATGTTAATGATCATGACTAAGAAACTCAGATGCCCAGTCTGCAACCACTGCTGTCCCTTTGTTTGTTTTGTTCTAGTTTTCTTAGAGACATGCCTATTTTCCATGAGATTGCTGGTGAATGATCTCACACTTCAGATGAGAAACATTATATAGCAGCATCATATATTATAAAGCAGCATCATGCAGTGTATTATATACTGTATACCTCTGCAGTAGCAGCAATATAATTATACCTTCTTATACTAGTGGTAATAGACATAAAATATGAGTTTATGCATATAATAAGAAGGTATTAGAAGTTTTGGTTTCTCACTATTCCAGTACAACTCTTAGAAATAGATATATTTTGTAGAGAATGTTGGTAGTTCTTTACAAGGTTTAATATTAAGTGCAGAGTTTTTAAAATCTAGTATTATGATACACCTTTAATTACCACAATTCATGGCCTTTAAAGTAAGTCATATGTACAAGACAGGCAGATGTAAAAACTTTGGTATACTCTTGGAAAGGATTCAAATCATTAAAACACTTTTTTATATGCTGAAGAATGTGAGAGGAAACCAATTGCTTTTTAATCAGATTTTAGGGGACCTTATTGGAGACATCCTTCTATTTTGAAATGTTTTCTGTTTCTTTAAGGAACATTTATAACTATCTCTTTGGCTTATATTATTGTGAAATTAAAATGTTCAAAGGTAATAAGCCTTGTTGACCTTCTGTCTTAAAATATATTACATATTGCTTTCCAGCTTCTACTGATACTGTAAACTGCAAAAAATGACTGGATATTGTGTTAAACTGTGCAAATGTTCAGTTTTCAAGGTGCTGTTTGCAGGTTTTTTTTTTTTTTT
>NW_016107429.1:3564025-3626381 GCF_001604975.1 Cebus imitator | reverse complement strand
TGGCAACAAACCTATAAATCTAGTTTCAACTGCCTGTAGACTTGACTGCCTTAAGCATAAAGGGGTATAAAAAGAAACCTGCTACCTCAGCAGGTTGAAAATAATTTTTTCCTTTCACACAGCAGCATTTGCTAAATCAACTAAAAATTGCATAATAACATTTCAAGAAGCATAAAAATATGACTATATCAACTTTTTTGGCTTATGTTTTCTCCTTTTGACAAAATAATATTGGCATTTTGACTTATCATGTTTCAGTTAAGTGCTGTCAGTCAAGAAATTCATTCTTTCTGAGAGGTCTAGGATCTAGAAGTAGCTGAAGAACACTATTGCCAGATAAATTTTGGAAGAAGCATACTACATGCCCAGCAATGCAGAAATTTTCATGTAAAAATTTGAGAAACACTTGTGAAATCACAGCACAACAAAGAAAAGCAAAGAATATGGGCAAAAATGTATGGTAATAATGTAAATTATTAAAAAGTATGACATCAAAGACACTGATAGCAGAAAAGAAACAGGTTGGTGATAGACAAAAGGAGGAAAGAACTGTGTGGTGTGCTCTAGGGCTGGACAGAGAACCTAGCCTGTATGTACCACAGCACTGGAACCCCAGTAGGTTTCACATCTCTACTGGATTGGTGTGAGTGTGTGTATGTATTTCTCACCTGTAGTACAGTTTTATGGCCTTAAAAAGTAGAGACAAATAGCAGTATAGTACCCTTGAATTATAATATCTTTACAATAATAAGTAAGACATATGCAGAGAAACATATAACTCTATACAATGATGTGTGCACTGAAATACATTTAATAAATATTTATGCCTCCTGTATACAAAGCACTGTGTTTGTTGCTGAGATATAATGATATACAAGACAGGCAGAATTTAAACATGATATATGCTGGTATTTTACTTGCAAGATGTTGTTGAAACACGTCTGGGAGCAATTAACCCAGACGTGGGAAGGTTGGAAGGCTTTCCAGTACTAATGATGTATAAGCAAGGTTTTTGTTTAAGCATCATGTCTTCTGCTCTTTGGTTAAGGAAAAAACAAGGCACTGTATATGTCTTCTTTAAATATTGTGTCTTCTGGTCTTTGGCCGAGGAGAACAAGGCACATTCATCAATGCACTCCTTCAACAAATAATTCTTTGTTGTTGTTGTTCGTTTGTTTGCTTTTTGAGACAGAGTCTCACTTTGTTGCCCAGGCTGGAGCACAGTGGCATGATTTTGGCTCACTGTAACCTCTGCCTCCCAGATTCAAGTCATCCTCCTGCCTCACCCTCCTGAGTAGCTGAGATTGCAGGTGCCCGCCACGATGCCCAGCTAATTTTTGTATTCTTAGTTAATATGATTTGGTTCTGCATCCTAACCCAGACCTTGTCTTGTAGCTCCCATAATTCCCATCTACTGTGGGAAGGACCCAGTAGGAGATGATTGAATTATGGGGACAAGTCTTTCCCATGCTGTCTTTGTGATAGTGATTGGGTCTTATGAGATCTGATGGTTTTAAAAACAGGAGTTGCCCTGCACAGGCTCTCTTTTTTCCTGTTCCACCCATGTAAGATGTTACTTACTCTTCCTTGCCCTCCACCCATGATTGTGAGGCTTTCCCAGCCGTGTGGAACTGTAAGTCCAATAAACTTCTTTCTTTTGTAAATTGCGCAGTCTCAGGTATGTCTTTATCAGCAGCATGAAAAAGGACTAATAACGTTAGTAGAGACAAGGTTTCACCATGTTGGCCAGGGTGGCTTGAACTCCTGACCTTAGGTGATCCACCTGTGCTGGCCTCCCAAAGTACGGGGATTACAGATGTGAACCACAGTGTCCAGCCTCAAGAAATAATTCTTAAACATCATGTTGTGGCAGGCACTTTGTTTAGTACAGTCAGATGTCAGGTGGTCATCAGTCACATTTCTCTTAAAGAGAAAAAACCATTAATTACATATTCAAACATACTGTATCTATAAAATATACTAGAGAGGAGAAGAGATACCATTCCAAATGCACATGTTAAAGGAGAATTACCCTTTGCATGGTCGTCAGTGAATGCGTCCCTGAGATCTGGAGGATAAATGATAACTGACTAAGAGGAGCAGAGCATCTGCAAAAGTCACGGGGCACTAGGGAGCATGGTGAGTACAAATATCTGAAGGACCATGGTGGCTAGAGGGCAAGACAGAGTGACAGTGTAGTGAGATGGGATTAGGAGATACTTAACAACAGGTCACATAGCTTGGACCTGTTGGCCATGTTAGGTTTCGTTTTTATTTTGAAGGCAATAGGAATCAATTGAAGAATTTTAATCATGATGTGAGGGTTATGGTGGAGATAATATAGTTCTGAAGTATCCTTGGCTTGAAGAAAATGGAGCTACACAGGACTATTAAATAGATGGTGTTGGTTGAGATAGAGAGCAGCAGATTGATTTGACAGCTATTTGGAAGGTAAATGGACAGGACTTTTTGACGGATTGGACGTGAATGACAGAGGAGTTTTCAAAGGGTTGATTTCTAGGTTTTGGGCTTGTAGCCTCCAATCATTTACAATTCAGTTAGATAGGGACTCTTAGAAGATGGTCATATTTTTGGGGGTTGGGGGTCATGAGTTAAATTGGCATTACTTGAGTATGAGGTGCCTTTAAGTCATCTAAAATAAGTCAGGCATTAAGAAATACCAGTCTTGCACTCAGAAGAAAAGACTGGGCTAGAGATAAATTTGGACTCATTTCAGTGTAGGTGGTGATTGAAATGGTGCATGGATAAGATCATCTAAGGCGGCAGCTGTCCAGTATGATGGTCATTAGTCACATATGGCTACTGATCACTTGGAATGTATCGAGTCTAAATTCAGATGTGCTATAAATGTAAAATACACACTGAATTTGGAAGACCATATAAAACATGAGTAGAAGGATCTCAGTAATTTTTACATTGATCATATTTTAAAATGTTTTGTTAAAATAATTATTAAATGAATTTCACCATTTTTTGTTTTTAAAATATGGCTACAAGACAATTTAAAATTATATATGTGGACATTATATTTGCTGGACAGTACTGATGTAAGAACCAGGCTTTGAGTAAGAGGCTGGGTTCAAGTACTGAGAAGTTTTAGCATTTTTAGAGGAGAATTAGTCTTTAAGGAGCTGCCAGATAGGGGAAAAAGCTTTAGAATGCATTATAAAGTCATTGACTTTACTAAGAAGATAAAATGGACATATTTTTAATAGTTCTTTGATAAGACTATTTGATATGGTCAGTATTAGTTTATTGACTTGCTGATATTAGAGACTTAGAGCAGCTTTTAAAACATTCTTTATAAATGTAGATATCTGAAAGTCTTTTAAAAAGTTCCCTCACAATCTTTCCCCAAATTCCTCTAAATATATAAAAAGCAAATAAAATTTAGCCACAGCTTTTCAGAAGGCAGTCTGTCATGAATATTGCATGAAGATATTAAGAAAAAACACTTTTATTTTCCTCAGTTTCTAAGTGGGACCATGAGGATTTTGAAAATTAATAAAGGTGGATTTTGTAAAATACTTAATGTGAAACAGTAAGTGTAAGTATAGATGGAAAAGCTTACTAAATAAATTAAGCCAGTATTTTATAATGAATTTGGAATTGATTCAGTTCAAGCTTTGTTTTGAGAGAGAAACAGGGATATATTTAAGTTTAGGTGTCCCTAACGTTGATAGTTTGATTGATGCCTTATGATTTTGTAAGCTTCTGTGAGGGAAGGATCAAGTCTTTACATATTTTTGTAGTATTCCAAGCATTTAGCAGGATGTAAGGTGCACAGTAGACACTTAAAATACTTGTGGAATGAATGTTATTCTCATCTTAATTGGTCTTTGTATCATTCATCATTTTGCTTTTGTGTCCTCAAGGGATGTGAAACTTCTTCGAGGTTTTTGTAGAGTAGAAAATTAGTTCTGAAATGAATGTTGTGAAATTTAAGCAAAGTGTTATGAAAAATGTGATCTCAGAAATGCAGGAAATAAACTGTTATAAGAAAGCTTTCCCTATTTGTTGATATTTTCTACCTTGTTTATAGAATTCAACTGTTATGAGATATAACTAATGATAATGTAGATAATATACTTAAAGGTATATGTTTGTATTTAGCTAGAAGAAAAATTTGAAATATGTTGATAACATTTCTTTGCTTGAGACAATCAGCTATCTCTTTAGGGTCTTTGAAATGTTTTCTCTCAAAGTAATATTAGTAGGAACTGTTTTCCGAATTACTTCTTTCACATTTGATGTTTTATGAGATAGTGACAATTCTTTTCTTTTTGATGTTTCAGAATTGCTTAGACTTAGTACTTCAGTGATATGGTATGGCTGTGTCCCCACCCAAATCTCAACTTGAATTGTTTCACCCCGAATTCCCATGTGTGGTGGGAGGGACCCAGAGGGATGTAATTGAGTCATGGAGGCCAGTCTTTCCCATGCTATTCTCATGATAGGGAATAAGTCTCATGAGGTATGATAGGTTTATCAGGGTTTCTGCTTTTGCTTCTTCCTCATTTTCTTTTGCCATGGCCATGTAAGAAGTTCCTTTCACCTCCCGCCATGATTCTGAGACCTCCCCAGCCATGTGGAACTGTAAGTCCAATTAAACCTCTTTTTCTTCCCATTCTCAGATGTGTCTTTATCAGCAGCATGAAAATGAACTAATACAGTAAATTAGTACCAGTAGAGTGGAGCATTACTGAAAAGGTACCCAAAAATGTAAAAGCAGCTTTGGAACTGGGTAATAGGCTGATGTTGGAACAGTTCTCAGGGCTCATAAGAAGACAGGTAAATGTGGGAAACATTGGAACTTCCTAGAGACTTGTTGAATAGCTTTGCCCAAAGTGCTGATAGCGATATGGACAATAAGATCCAGGCTGAGGTGGTCTCAGATGACAATGAGGAATTTGTTGGGAACTGGAGCAAAGGTGACTCTTGTTATGTTTTAGCAAGGCATTTTGGCCCTGCCCTATAGATTTGTGGAACTTTGAAGTTGAGAGAAATGATTTAAGGTATCTAGCAGAAGAAATTTCTAAGCAGCTAAGCATTCAAAAGGTGACTTGGATGCTGTTAAAAGCATTCCATTTTAAAAGGGGTAAAAAGCATATAAGTTTGGAAAATTCGCTGCCTATGTGATGAAAAAGAAACCCATTTACTGGGGAGAAATTCAAGCCAGCTGAAGAAATTTGCATAAGTAGCAGGAAGCCTAATGTTAATCTCTAGGACCATGGAGAAAATGTCTCCAGGTCATGTCAGAGACCTTCACAGCAGCCTCTCCCATTACAGGCCTGGAGGCCCAGAAGGAAAAAGTCGTTTTGTGGGCTCGGCCCAGGATCCCTGTGCTGTGTGCAGCCTAGGAACTTGGTGTCCTGTGTTCTACCTGTTCCAGCCATGGCTGAAAAGGGCCAACATACAACTTGGGCTGTGGTTTCAGAGGGTGGAAGCCTCAAGCCTTGGCAGCTTCCATGTGGTGTTGAGCCTGTGGGGTCACAGAAGTCAAGAAATGAGGTTTGAGAATCTCTGCCTACATTTCAGAGGATGTATGGAAATGCCTGGATGCCCAGGCAAAAGTTTGCTGCAGGGATGGAGCTGTCATGGAGAACCTTTGCTAGGGCAGTGTGGAAGGTAAGTGTCGGGTTGGAGCCCCCCACACAGAATCCCTACTTGGGCACTGCCTAGTGGAGCTATGAGAAGAAGGCCATTGTCTTCCAGACCCCAAAATGGTAGCTCCACTGACAGCTTGCACCATGCACCTGGAGAAGCTGCAGACACTCAATGCCAGCCTGTGAAAGCAGCCAGGAGGGAGGTTGTACACTGCAAAGCCAAAAGGGTGGATCTGCCCAAGACCATGGGAACCTACTTCTTGCATCAGTGTGACCTGGATGTGAAACCTGAAATAAAATGAGATCATTTTGGAACTTTAAAATTTGATAGCCTTGCTGGATTTTGGACTTGCATGGGCCCTGTAACCCCTTTCTTCTGGCCGATTTCACCTATTTGGAATGGCTGCATTTACCCAATACCTGTACCCCATTGTCTCTAGGAAGTAGCTAGCTTACTTTTGGTTTTACAGGCTCATAGGTGGAAGGGACTTGTCTTGTCTCAGATGAGACTTTGGAATGTGGACTTCAGGGTTAATGCTGAAATGAGTTAAGACTTTGGGGGACTATTGGGAAGGCATGATCGGCTTTGAAATGTGAGGCCATGAGAGTTGGAGAGGCCAAGGTTGGAATGATATGGTTTGGCTATGTCTCTACCCAAATCTCAACTTGAATTTTATCTCCCAGAATTCCCAGGTGTGGGAGGGACCCAGGGGGAGGTAATTGAACAATGGGGGCTGGTCTTTCCTGTGCTATTCTTGGGATAGTGAATAAGTCTCATGAGGTCTGATGGGTTTATCAGGGGCTTCTGCTTTTGCTGCTTCCTTATTTTTCTCTTGCTGCCACCATGTAAGAAGTTCCTTTTGCCTCCCACCGTGATTCTGAGGCCTCCACAGCCACGTGGAACTGTAAGTCCTATTAAACCTCTTTTTCTTCCCAGTCTCAGGTATTATGCCTTCATTAGTAGCATGAAAGTGGACTAATATATTTAGTTAGAAAGGAGTTAGGATGATGAGATTATATTTCATGCTAGGGCCTTTAATGAGGCAAAGAAGTAGGCATAGGTGTCTTGCAGTCTAAGTTGTCACAGAGTTCAAGTCCACTGAGGTTTTACCTGAGGATACTGCTAAACAGAGTTTACTCTTTTTTTATCTTGCAATTATGAGCACCAAAAAGGATGTTTATATGTCACTGTTAGAACATAAAGCATGTAAAATGGGCTCCTGAGTATCCTTGCTCAGTTCACCGTACTCAGAATGGCAAGTACTGGCAGCCCTTTGTGTCTGTGCGGAGAGACCAAGTTGGTATTCAGGAGCCTCTACTCCTAGGAATATGCCATGATCTTTTTTCTAGGCTGCCTGCAGATTCCCTTATTATGTTCTAATTTGAGTAATAATGAGATTACTCAGGATTGTGTTGATTTGACTTCTTTCCTCAGTTTTGCTTTTTGGGCATAGATGGGGTAGAATTAATACTCAGACTTCATGAGAATCTTCTTTGGTTGCTACATTTTGAAGTTGAATAAGAGCTGGATGTACGTTTTCCCTTATTTTGATTGTTGCTGATAAATTTTTTGACTGACTTTTCTGGTTTGGTGTTTTTGCTTTGTTTTTACATTTTTTTCCTGTATAATTAATTACTCATTCATCAAAAGTCTTTATAAATTTATTAATTAGATGTTTCCTTGGCAATTAAAGTTGATACATAATGAAAATTTTTATATGCATATATTAAAAACATAATGGCTGTACAGTACTGTGAAATTTCAGTGACCATTTTTGTCCTGTGTTTACATTGTTGTTAGTGCAAAATGGCCACCCAAAACAACATTTAACTTTGTTAATAAACATATCTAACTGCTCTTTGCAACGCAGATACCCGCCAATATACTCATTAAATTTTCTACCAGTTATAAAGACTTATTTTGCTGTGGTTGTTCACAACTAAAAGATATATTCATATAATTCGATGTAGTTTCTTAACAAATTTAGAGTTTAACAAGTTTAGATTTTGATTTGGTATCATGAAAAACAGTGCAGTATGGTGTTATTTACTTTTACAGTTACTGGATAATGAGAATGGACCTAGTACTTAAATAATACATTACAGTAATTATGGTGTGCCTTCTGAAGTTTGATTATCTTGAAAGCACAGCCGAGTCTTGACATGTTCACCAGTTTCTACTTATGTGAATAAGCATTTATTTTGATATTATTTTAAGCAAAATGCAGAAGCTGGTTAAGTACAAAACTGGCCTGAGCTACATTTTTCTAATGCTTAAAAAAAATGCCCTGCATTAATTAGGTTGAAGGCTAGGCTGATGTAAGAGAAGCCTGAAGAACATAGGTTTGGTTTTTTTGTTTGTTTGTTTTGTTTTGTTTATTTGTTTTCTTGGTCACAAAACAACCCAGAATAGACAGTTCTGCTTTGTGCTGTCATTTAAGGACCCAGGTTCCTTTCATCTTATTGCTTTGATGTCCCATCACCCCTTGCTACTCCAAGTGTGGTCCACGGACCAGCAGCATTGACATCACCTGGTAGCTTGTTAGAAATGTAGACTCTCAAACTTCACCAGCATCTTAATTTTAATAAGAGTCTTATTAAATAATCTTATTAAACATTAAAGTTTGAGGAGCAGTACTCTAGGGTATTGTCATTGTTTTCATGGTCATAGCAGAGTAGCTGTCACATTTGAGTTTCCCCAGCTGGAATGGGAAGAGCAGCAGAGAGCCGTAGAGTCAGTTCCCCAATGAAGATATATCATATCCTTGGTTTCCAAGAAATTTAATCTGACATCTACCTGAAAGGGATTTTGAGAACTGTGGCCTAGCTCAGTGATTCTCAAATAATCGACTAGTTAAATCTTGTAAGCTATAAAACCTTGTGGCAGTGTGAGAACTTTTCCATTATATCCTACGGCAGATAGAAATCCTTCATTGGTTTCGATTGAGCATTCCTATCACACTTGGACAACTTTTGGATTCCGTAGAATACCTAGACAGCAGACAGTGTTTTTTTCTGTTTTTGTTTTTTAAAAAATAAAATCAGTACTGCTTAAACAGAGAGAAAAGAGTGAATTTGAGGTTGAAAACCCTGTTAAAACATAACAATCTTGAGTAAAATATAGGAGTTTGTTCTTAGAGAACAAAATATATTTGGCAGCCAACCATATTTAAATTAAACTGATTGCCCATCAGCACACTGATTATTTTATATAAGAAATTGAACTTATAAAAAATTTTATGTCTCGAATTAACCAAGATTGGTGTTTTGTAGGCATGAAGGGCCTAATAAGATCCTGTTTTACAATATTCATTGCTATTCTCAATATTTTTCCTTTTTGGATTTGTGTTCTGAAACTTTGAGAATTACCAGTTCCACTATGTGGACATTCATATGAACTGGGATCCAGTGCACAGTTTTTAAAAATCTGATTATATTATTCTGTTTACATTACTATTTCATTAAAACCTTTACACTTCATCCAACTACTCTGGTGTATCAGGACTATAATTAACATATTGGTAATAAGCAAACATACTCATTTAACAAACATAAGCAATAATAGGCAAATATCATTATTGAGAAAACTAGGCTTTCAATATTAGCTAATTAAACAGACCATTAGCTAATTAAACAGTTTTTATAGGTCATTTACACACTTAAAGAATATGAGAATTTTGAAGAATACATTAATTTTTCTGTAAAATATGATTAATATCAAGTTGTAAGATGTATGCAAATAAAATTGCTTTCTTTTCTCAAATGGGCAAGCTTTTTACAGATGCCTTGATGGATCTTCTGGGAACTACCCTGTCCAGAGAGTTACTGAATTTTAAATGGGAGCCATGAAAAGATCAGATTTGTCAAGTTTACAAAGATCATTCTGGCCTTTATTTCAAGGATGGGTGAAGAGATCAAGGCTCGGGCAGAGACAATTTAAAGAAAAACATTCTTTAGAGACAAACTTCACCAATATATTTTTTCTTAAGGAAAGCTAAAGAAAGGGAGAACTCTGGTTGGCTCGTGTTCTTGACTTGTCCCCTTCCCCTATTTAAAAACAGAATCAGTTATTAATGTTTATTAGGGTTAATATTGGACGTTAAAAAATATCCTTTGCTTAAGAATTAATAACTTTGTTAGATGGCTCAAAAATTGTGTTTTGTAAGTTGATAAAATACTGATTTTAGATTTAACCTTGTACAATATCAGATCATGGCAAAAATGACCCACTTTATGATTTCACTGACTTTTCAATCAATGTGATTTCTCTAAGTCTAAAATGTAAAGATTTTTAAAGGAAGATGTGGAAGTACTCATAATATAGTTCTTAGTCTAAATTTCTAAAGAGTAGTAGGGTTTTTTTTTTTTTTTTAACTAAGGAAGGTTTAAACACATATTTACAAAACAGTGATTATTGAAAGATGGAAATACTTGTTCTTACTTTTCCCATAATCAGTTGAGCTGATATGATCAACTACTAATTCCATTCTTAGTACTATTTTGCAAGCACTATGTGACTGAAGCTGTATTTAAAACATTCATTTACTAAGTAGATATTTATTAAGCAAGATTTTTTTCTTCAAGATCTGAGTTTCCTTTTTTAAGAAAACGTTTTATGAATACCTTTTCTTGTTTTAATGTTTAGCACATGTATGACTGTGTTCATGTGTACATTTGTTTGCTTTAGTCTTTATATCACTTTTCACTTCCTCATTTATACCTACTGTTTCTTTCTCCTGACTGCTATGGTCTGGCTTATGCTTCTTCCACACTGCTGAAATGCTTTTGCTAAAGTACCAGTGACCTTCCAGTTGTGAGATATCTTTCCTTACTGAGTCTGCTTCTTTGGACAGTTTATATCTATCTTGGAATTCACTGTTAAGACATTATAGTGTTTTGAAGTTCACGATTCTTTGTCTCCCCTAACACTGTTCTCTTCATCTTGTTCTTGTTTTCTTCATCCCTTCCTCATTATTCATTTGTCTTTTTAGGATATTCTTACCGCACCCTCCCTGGCTTTTCTTAGTTTCCTTATTGGTACTAACAAAGTTCTATCTTTGGTCCACTTTCTTGTTCTTCTAACTTTAACTTCTTGCTCTCTCTCTCTCTTTTTTTTTTTTTTTTTTGAGTCTGAGTCTTATTCCACTGCCTCGGCTGGAGTGTAGTGGCATGATAATAGCTCAGTCTCCTTGGGTTAAGTGATAAACCTACCTCAGCCTCCCAAGTAGCTAGGACTATAGGCACACACTACCCCACATGGCTATTTTTTTATTTTAGTAGAGATGGGCTCTTGCTATGTTATTCAGGCTGGTCTTGAACTCCTGGCCTCAAGTGATCCTCCAGTTTCAGCCTCCAAAGTGCTAGGATTACAGGTGTGAGCCATTGTACTTGACCCAGTCTCATTTGCTTTCATGATTTAAGCTAATTTCTATATGCTGATGATTCCTAAATCTACCTAGGCACCTGAACTTGAAAATGTAGCCTTATATATGAAATACTCTGTACAGTTTGAACTAGGTATTGCAGAGGCACATCAAACTCATGTGTCTCACTGTACTTTTCTTACCCTACATCTCCCAAGTTCTTCTCTTTATACTCCTGTTTTAGAGGTGGTACACTCATCTTACCATTCATGAGTCATTTTTTTCTTTTTCCTATTCACTCATATTTAAATTAAGAATCAGTCCTGCCAGTTTTACCTTCTAAATATTTTTCTACTTCAGGCCTTTATTCTTGAGAGTAACCTCTTGGTTGGTCTTCTTGCTTACTGTCTTAAATCTGTCTTTTCTATAGGTGCTAGAATGAGCTGTCTACAAAGGTTGTCTAATCTTTAGATCTCTTGTCACCTACAGGATGAACCCTGTCTTACAAAGGTATGCATAGCCTCTTGTTTCTTTGTGGCATCCATTTTTGCTCCTGCCTCTCTAGTAGTTTATGCTTTAAAAACACCAGCTTGCTTGTGGGTCTGTTATGTACATGGTATTTTATGTCCTGCCGCTGTACCATTTCTCATCTAGCCCTTTCTGCTTGTGTGTTTTCTCCACTGAAGTTAGTTGATTCTTGTCCTTCATTTTAAAACATAGCTGTCATCTGTTATAAGAAGTTTTCCCTGATAGGAAGTAGGTGCCCTTCTTCTGAGCTCCTTCAACATCCTATCTCTAGCTCATTGTGCTATAATCATTTTTATGTTTGTCTCCTTAAGTAAACCAAGCTTCACTGGGACTAAACTTTTTTGAGGTCATTACCATGGTTTTTTCATCTTCAAATTCCTGGGACTGGCACAATGTCTGCTACAGAGTAGGTAGGGACTCAACAAATGTTTATTGAATAAACAAACTGACTGGACTTGTCTTTTTAAGTTGCAGCACAAGTAATATACATTAAAATGCATAGCTCTTAAGTGTTTAGTACAATAGGTTTGGATAGTTGTGTACACTTAGGTAACCACCATCCTAAACATGATATAGAATGTTTTTATCACCCAAGAAGGTTTTCTCTTGCTCTGTCCCTTCTTTGCCCACAGATAATCTTTTTCTGACATCTGGCATCATGGATTCACTTTCTTGTAATTGGTTATTATAAAAATGAAAACCTTATTTTTTCTGACATCTTAGAAGTATAACAATCCTTTTGAGATTTGTTCATATTAACTGTATCAGTAGTTCTTTTTTATTGTTGAGTGGTAGTCCATGTTTGAGTATACCATAATTTGTTTGGTCATTCTCCTTTTGACAGTTAATAATGGGTTTTTGGTTATTATGAATAAGACTTGGAACATTCATTTATAAGTATTATTTATGGACACATTTTTTCATTTCTCTCATAGAATACATAGAAGTGAAATATCTGGGCCATAGATTTATGTTTAACTTTATAGGAAATAGCCAAACATTTATTTCCAAAGTGGGTGTGACATTTTATACTTCAGCCAACAGTGTATGAGAGATCTGGTTGCTCTACTTCCTCACCGGTATTCTGTTTTTAGTCCTTTTGAATTTAGCCATTCATGCTAGTGTGAAATGATATCTATCTCATTGTGGTTTTAATGTGTATTTTCTTGATGACTGAAGATATTAAGCACCTTTTAATGTGATTATTAGCTCGTTATAAATTATCTATTTGATTCTTTTATCCATTAAGAAGTTGGATTGTTGTGCCTATCAGTGATAGACTAGATAAAGAAAATGTGGCATATATATACCATGGAATATTGTGCAGCCATAAGAAAGAGTTCATATCCTTTGCAGGGACATGGATGAAGCTGGAAACCATCATTCTCAGCAAACTAGCACAGGAACAGAAAACCAAACACTGCGTGTTCTCACTCATAGGTGGGAGTTGAACTGTAAGAACACATGGACATGGAGAGGGGAACATCACACACTAAGGCCTGTTGTGAGGGTAGGGGGGAAGGGGAGGGAAAACCTCAGGACAAATACCTAATGCATGTGGGGCTTAGGTGACGGGTTGATAGGTGCAGCAAACCACCATGGCACATGTATACCTGTGTAACAAACCTGCACGGTCTGAACATGTATCCCAGAACTTACAGTAAAATAAAAAAATTTATAAAAAGAACAAATGGATGAAAGGAGAAAGAAAGGAAGAAAGGGAATAATATGAAGTAAATGTGGTCAAATGCTAATATTTTAAAAATCTAGGTTGTATGAGCAGGAATTAAAAAAAAAATTTAATGTTTTTTTCTATAAGTAAAAATAAAAGACAAAAAGATGAAAATGCCTATTTTCATGTCTTTTGTAATTATTGTGATTATGTGTTTTATATGTAGTATACATCATGTAATGACATATATCATACTAGATGTTAATATTACAAATACATACTTAGAAGAAATGTATTATTTACACCAAGTTAATCAGTGTATAAGAAGTATGATTTTTTTCAACTTGTAATTATTTCCATAAAGGTTAATGTGTTTTACCCAACAACAACAAGAAATTGGATTGTTAGACTTTTTTTTTTTTTAAGATGGAGTCTTGCTCTGTCACCAAGCTAGAATGCAGTGGTGCCATCTTGGCTCACTGCAATCTTCCCCACCCGGGTTCAAGCAATTCCTTTGCCTCAGCCTCCTGAGTAGCTCGGACTACAGGCGCATGCCACCATGCCTGGCTAATTTTTTGTATTTTAGTAGAGACGGCCAGCGGGGTGGCGGAGGGGGGTGGATTTCACCATATTGATTCAGTTTGGTCTCTATTTCCTGATCTCGTGATCCGCCCACCTCAGCCTCCCAAAGTGCTGGGATTATGTAAAGGCGTGAGCCACCACGCCTGGGTTGTTTGACTTCTTAATGTTGATTTGTAGGAGTTGTTTATTTGTTCTAAGTATGAGTCTTGAAATACATATGCTATGAATGTTTTTTTACAATTTGTGGCTTTTTTGTTTATTTTATTAATGGTATTTTTTGATGACTTTTGAATTTTGGTCAAGATCAGTTTTTCAATTATTTGCTGAAAAAAATCCTACTAGGACTTACGATAACTAGAAAATGGTGGCAGTGTAGTAAATAACTTCCCAAAATATTTCCCTCAAACTATACAGATAACTTCACACCTGAGAAAAATCCATGTGAAATGATGCTGTCAACATTATGTGAACACAGAGAATGTGGAAACTATCAAAGACCTGTGAGTAAAAAGAAAAAGTTAAAAGCCAGCCCCATGGTTCCACACACTCCCATGCCAATCTTGTCCTGTGGGGCTTTGGTGATCCAAGGCGGACCTCGAAAAAACTATAGAAAAGCAGAGGAGAGATGCAAATGAAGTGACTAGCGGGTGATAGGAATGACCACCAGAAAGATCAAATCTACCCTAAATGTGAAAAATAAAGAAACTTGGCATATTAGGAAGATATTTCAAAGTAAGGACAGGTGCCAAATAAAGGGCCAGAAAGAAACAGATGAAAAACAGTGGGTCAGACATGCAAGTTAAAATAGACATATGCCATATAAAGGAATTGGTGTGTGAATTAAAGGGACAGATTTTATTTAAATGGTTAAGTCAGATTTGAAAGAATAGGCAAGAGTTAAAGGGTTCAGTTTTTGAAATGCATAGCTTTTGGAAGAGAAAAAAAACAAAGTAAGGAAGAAGTTTCCTTTGGCAAGTGGATAGTGATGAGGAAAAGAAGAAAAAATGAAAAATTAAGGCCCTGTGAGACAAAAGAGAACTACAAAAGTGGGAAATTCATAATATGCCCCCTAATGAAACCCAACCACTTTGTTAAAGTATATGGCATTGATTGGTAGGAAAGGGTGACATAGGACTAGAAATAATGTAAAACAGCCCCATATCACAAAAATGAGCAAAAATATTTCTAAATCAGGAAGCAAATTTGCACACAAACCAAGGGAAATTCTTTTACCCCAAAACAACCATGAAATTGAAAAATCACTTGAATCAGAAATTCAAAAACTGAAGACAGAAGTGGACAATAAACAGGGACAGATGGGGAAAAATGTTGAGGGAGCTTTGGAAAGAAATGGAAGAAAATAACAGAATTATTTTAGAAATAAAGAATGTATTACAAGGTACCCTAGGGAAAATGGACTACAATGAAAATTTGGTAAGGAGCATTGAAGAGAGAAAAACAACTATGAGAATTAAAATTAAATAAAGAAGAAATGGGCCGGGCGCGGTGGCTCAAGCCTGTAATCCCAGCACTTTGGGAGGCCGAGGCGGGTGGATCACGAGGTCAAGAGATCGAGACCATCCTGGTCAACATGGTGAAACCCCGTCTCTACTAAAAATACAAAAAATTAGCTGGGCATGGTGGTGCGTGCCTGTAATCCCAGCTGCTCAGGAGGCTGAGGCAGGAGAATTGCCTGAACCCAGGAGGCGGAGGTTGCGGTGAGCCGAGATCGCGCCATTGCACTCCAGCCTGGGTAACATGAGTGAAACTCCGTCTCAAAAAAAAAAAAAAAAAAAAAAAAAAAAAAAAAAAAAAAAAAAAAAAAAGAAGAAATGTCAGAGAAAAAATAGCTGAAATGTAAGACTTAGTCAAGGAAGGATAATATTTGTTTTATTTGAGTCCCTAAGGGAAAAAAACAAAACAATTGAGAAGAGATGATATCTAAAACTGTAATTCAAGAAAACTTTCCAGATAGTAAAAGATGTAAATCCACACATTGAAAGTACGCTAAGTATAAGGGATGATTAATTCACAGCAATTAACTTCAAGACATATCCCAGTAAAAATTATTAGGTTATTAAGATAATATTAAAATCCTTAAGGCCTCCATGAAAAAAAGTCAAATAAAAGCAAAAGAATTATAGTAGCATCGAACTTTTCAAAACCAATATATAAAGCAAGGCAAAAATAGAGCAGCATTCAAAGAAAAGTCAGTGGAAGTATGAATTCAGGATTTTATATCTAGCCAAGCTGCTTTTTAAATATTAAGGTTATATAAAAATAGTTTTCATCATGCCAGACTTAGAGAATTCTATACCCTTCCAGTCCTTCTTTAGAAGTTTACTGGAGGATAAGCTTCATCTAGCGAAATGCTGACTGGGAAAACTTCAGCAAAAGAACTGATGGTGAACATTTAGAAAAATACATAAATATAAGACTAAAACAAAGATGAGGGTGATGGTAAAACTAATGTGAAATGTTATATATTGTTACAGAAAAAGAAGTAGAGAGAGGGGAAGAAGAAAATAGGCAATAGATTAAAGAA
The DNA here is from genome assembly GCF_001604975.1 of Cebus imitator. Classification (NCBI taxonomy): domain Eukaryota; kingdom Metazoa; phylum Chordata; class Mammalia; order Primates; family Cebidae; genus Cebus; species Cebus imitator. The sequence continues at coordinate 3,610,064 of NW_016107429.1, read as the reverse complement.
TGCTAAAAACACCTGGTAAACCAAATAGTACACTATTAAATGGGATAACAGGAACTCAGCGGAATTAAAAAAACAAACATACTAAGGCAATAATAAAACAGAAATATAGACCTTTGTAAAAATGAACAAAAAGTAAAAATAGCAAAGCACACATATCTTGTGGAGAAATAAATATGCCAAAGATAATAAAATAAGTAATTTATTAAAATATGGTAAAATTGAACCCAAACGTGTCTGTTAAATATGCTAGAATTGAGAGCAAATGTATCTTGTCATAATACTCAATATGCATGGGCTTTACTTATCAATTAAAACTATTTTTAAAATTTGGCTCATATAACAAAATCCAACTGTAGGCTGTTTATTGGAAACTTACCTAAAATAAAGTGATTCAGAATGTCTAAAAATAAAAGGATGGACAAAAGTCTATCAGACAAATGGAAACACTATGGGGCAGGGGATAGAGATGCTATCAGACATAGTAGAATACAAGAGTAAGAACACTAAATGTGACAAAGAAAACCACTTTTAGTGTTAAAACCCACACTCCACGACTAAGATGTAATACTTAAGGATATTTATGCATCAAGAAATAGAGCAACTGGCTTTCTGAAACAAACCTCAGGAGTTTGCAGGAACACATAGAGAGAGACATACCAATGACAGGAAACTTCATTATACTACTTTCATTACTAGATAGATTTAAGTGGACAAAATATAAGGATGTAGAAGATGTAAACAATATAGCCAATAAGGTTGATTTTCTGGGTACACTGTATATTGAATGCTATATCGTGATAAGAGAAAATACTCATTTTCTTAAGTGCCTATAGCACATTAATAAAAGCTGGTTATATATTATGTCATAAGGAAAACATTAATAACTTCCATAAAGTAGAACTATTATAAACAACACTCTGATTACAATGCACTAAAACTAGGATTTACTAACAAAACCAAATACAAGCCCTTTCACCTAGAAATTAAAATGTTTGACCAAACTGCTTTTTAAAAAGTATTTTAAAATATTGTAAAAGGCTAAATACAATTAAAGTCACTGAGTTAAAAAATGTAATGACAGTGAAGACACTTTATATCATAATTTATGTGATGTATTTAAAGTAGTGATTAGAGGAAAATTAATTTTACTACTTTTATTAATAAAATGAATAAATGATAAATGAACTAAATAAGAACAAGGTAAGTCAAAAGAAAGGAAGAAAAATAACTATAAAAATGCAGAAATTGATGAATTAAAGAATAGAAAAACAATAAATCTAGCAAGTAAGCCAAAATCCTGGTGTTTTCTCTCTTTGGCCATGCAGTGGTTTTTAAAAAACTAACAACTTTATTGAGTTATAAGTCACATAACAAAATTCACCCCTTGAATGCATACAATTTTGGCTGGGCACAGTGGCTCACGCCTGTAATCCCAGCACTTTGGGAGGCTGAGGGGGGCAGATCACTTGAGGTCAGGAGTTTGAGACCAGCCTGGCAAACATGGTGAAATCCCTTCTTTACTAAAATACAAAAATTAGCTGGGTATGGCAGCATGCACCTGTAGTCCCAGATACTCAGGAGGCTGAGGCAGGAGAATTGCTTGACTCCGGAATTAGAGGTATGAGTGAGCTGAGATTGTGCCACTGCACCCCAGCCTGCTCAACAGAGCATGACTGTCTAAAAATAAATAAATAAAAATAAAGTGTATAATTCAGTAGCTTTTTGTGTATTCAGAGATTAGTAATCATCACCACTACCTAATTCAAGAACATTTTAAAGAAAGCTAATATGCATTGCCATTACTCGCCTTTCTTCCTAGAACCTGGCAACCTCTCATCTGCTTTCTGTCTCTATGGATTTTTTTATATGACATTTCATATAGGTGGAATCATACAAAATGTGGCCCTTAATGTTTGTCTTCTTCCATTTAGCGTAACACTTTTTATGGTTCATTTATGTTGGCAACATGTATCAATCCTTCACTTACTTTTATGACAACATTCCAAGGTATGGAAATAACACATTTTGTTTATAACCATTTATCAGATGAATAATCTTGGTGTTTTTGAAAAAGTTAACAAAGCAGACAAACCATTAGCTAACTTATTCAAGGAAAAAAAGCATAACTATGTAAAATAAGAAATAACAAGCAGAAGTCATCTTTGAAACAGACTATGTTAAAAATAACTGATTAAAAAATAGGCAAAGGACATGAATAAACTTTTCTCCAAAGAAGATATAAAAATGGCTAAGAGGTGTATGAAAAGATGTTGAGGATCATGAGTGATCTGGGACATGCAAATTGAAACCACAATGATGTATCACCTCACACCTGTAAGAATGGCTTTTATCAAAAAAGATATGAAATAACAAATGTTGGCGTGGGTATGGAGAAAAACCCTAGTACACTGTTGATGGGAATGTAGATTGGTACAGCCATTATGGAAAACAATATGGAGGTTCGCAAAGAAATTAAAAATAGAACTACAATATGACCTAGCAATCCCTATTCTTAGTATATAACCAAAGAAGATGAAATCACTACCTCGTAAAGATATTTGTACTCCCAAATTTATTGCAGTATTAGTCACAGTAGCCAAGCTATGGAAACAACCTAAATGTCCATTGATGGAAAAATGGATAAAGAAAATGTGGTCTATACAGTTGGTCTTGAACAGTACGGATTTGGATACTTATATGTGGATTTTGTTTCATTTCTGCCATGCCACCCCTGAGACAGCAAGACCAGCCCCTCTTCTTCCTCCTCCTCAGACTACTCAACATGAAAACAATGAGGATGAAGACTTTAATTATGATTTCTTTCCACATAATGAACAGTAAATATGTTTTCTCTTCCATATGGTGTTTTTTTTTTTTTTTTTTTTGAGACGGAGTTTCGCTGTTGTTGCCCATTTTTGTTTTTTATGGCACGATCTCGGCTCACCGCAACCTCCGCCTCCTGGGTTCAAGCAATTCTCCTGCCTCAGCCTCCCGAGTAGCTGGGACTACAGGCACGCACCATCATGCCCAGCTAATTTTTGTATTTTTTTAGTAGAGACGAGGTTTCACCTTGTTGACCAGGATGGTCTCGATCTCTTGACCTCGTGATCCACCTGCCTCGGCCTCCCAAAGTGCTAGGATTATAGGCGTGAGCCACCGCGCCTGGCCTTCCATATGGTTTTTGTAACATTTTCTTTCTCTGCTTACTTTATTGTAAGAATATGGTACATGATACATATACAAAATATGTATTAATTGACTATGTTATTGATAAAGCTTCTGGTCAACAGTGGGCTATTAGTAGTTACATTTTAGGCAAAACGATACTCAGTTTTTAGGGAAATCTATATTCAGATTTTAGGGAAAAATTATACTCAGATTTAAGTTTTAGGGAAAATTATACTAAGATTTTCAACTGTGCAGGGGTCTGCGATGCTAACATCCAAGTTCAAGGATCACTTGTATGTGTGTGTGTGTGTGTATATATATATATATATATACACACACAATGGAACATAATTCAGCCTTTCAAAAGAAGGAGGTCCTGCCATTTCTCACAACATGGATGAACATACAGGATGTTATGTAAGTTATGTTATGTAAGTTAAGTTATGTTATACCAGACACAAAAAGTAAAGTATTATATGATCTTATTTATATGTGGACTATTAAAAACAAACAAAAAAAAGCTCAAATATAGAGATAGAGAATGAAACAGTAGTTACCACAGGCAGCGGGATGGGTAGAGGAAATGGGGAGACATGGGTCCAAGGACAAGTTGAGAGATGTACAACATGAGGACTAAAGTTGTTGAAATTAGAGATTTTTGTTAAATAAGTAGATTTTAGCTGCCATTGTTACACACAAAAAGTAACTGTGAGATGATAGATATGTTAATAAGCTTCACTGTGATGACTATTTTACTATCTATATATATCCTGTAACATCATGTTGTAAACCTCAAATATACACAATAATTAAAAAAAAAATGTCATGAGACCATGTTGCAAATACTTTTAAAAACCTATATGAAATGAGTAATTTTCTAGGAAAGTACAGATGACTAAAGTTGACCCTATTAGAGTTAAAAAGCTTAAGCAGACCAGTGTTATAGAGGACATAGAGAAAGTTAACGAGAGATTACCTCATAAAAGTACTCCACAAAAGCACCCAGGCCCAAATGATTTCACAGAGGAATTCTACTAAACTTTCACATAACATATACTGTCATTCATTATGTAATGGAGATATGTTCTAGAAATGTGTTTTCAGGCAGTTTTGTCATTGTGGGAACATCATGGAGTGTACTTACACAAACCTTAATGGTATTGCCGACTACACACATAGGCTAAATGGCATAGCCTGTTGCTCCTGGGCTGCCAACCTGTACAGCATGTTATTGTACTGAATACTGTGGGCAATTGTAACACAGTTTAGTATTGTGTAAATATTTATATATTTAAACATATTTGTATATTTAAACATATATAAACATAGAAAAGATACAGTAAAAACACGGTATTTTAACCTTACAGGACCACAGTCATATATGTATCTGTCATTGACCAAAGTGTTATGTGGAGTGTGTTGTATTGAAAACTTTTTTTTTTTCTTAAGTGTAAATAGCTCTAATATCCACTTTAAATCTTTGTTATTTTCAGCATCAGGTTCATCTTGGAATCAGATTTGATTGATTTTCTTTTTTTCTTCAGAATGTGTTCCATTTTTTAATTCATTGTATGCTGGGTAATTTTGGATTGTGTACTGGATATTAATAGTGTTAAATTGTAAATATTTTTGTTCTGTTGTTTTTCACTGATGCTTATTGTTTCCTGTGTTATTAAAGGTATTTGTGTGTGTGTTGGGGGGGAGGCTGGGTTTGAAGTACAGTTTCTTATCTTATGCAGCAGCAGCTCTATTCTCTGTTCAAATCTTTTGTCTTCAGCTGGGATGTTTTGAGTCTGTTTCACATTTGTCATTGGAGGTCAGTCAGATGTAGGTGGACAGAGCTTGGTGATCCCCTCTTTATGTTTTTCCCTTGCCTGATCCCTCCACACTGTTCAGTGTTCCTGTTTTACCCAGTTTCCATTTCTGCATAATAAGAAGGGCTACTGTTACTTTATTATGCCTCTGTGTAGCTTGTATCTTTTTATTTGTAGACCGAAACTGACCAATAGGGTTCACTGAAAGTATTCATTCAGGAAGAGTTAAGGAATCAAGGCATTTTATGCTGAATAGAAAATGTCCTTCATAGATTCTAAGCTAAGGGATGGATGGCCTTTCAAAATAGTGTTTTGTGTTTAATCAAATCAATACTTCTCAAGTAATTACTGGAATATGTAATGGATGTGTTCATTTCCTCCCACAAACTGCATGCCTTTAAACAATTGAAACTTATTCTCCTAACAGTTCTAGAGATCAGAAGTGTGAAATCAAAATGTCTATAGGGCTGTTCTCTCTGCTGAGGCTCTAGGGAGAATCAGCAATGTACTCCTTCCAGCTTCTGTGGTTGCCGACATTCCTTGGCTTGAGGCCTCATCAGTCCAGTTTCTGCCTCCAGCTTCATATGGACTTTTACTTTTCTGTGTGTCACTTTCCTCTGTATGTTTGCTTTTAAACTCCCTCTGCCTCTGTCTCATAAAAACACTTGTCATTGCATTCAGGGCCTACCTGGATAATCTAGTATGATTTTCTTATTTCAAAATTCTTAATTACTTCTGTAAAGACTCTCTCTAAATAAAGTAACATTCACAGATTCCCAGGGATTAGGACATGAACATATCTTTTGTGGACCAACATTCAGGCTACCACAAAGAGGAATGGGGAATGTAGTCAAATTATGTTTTCTAACTTATAGGTGCCGGGGAAAGCTTTCTCTTCTCCCTCTGAAGGTTTGCTGAAAATCAGCTGAAGAAAGCCTGATTAATAGAAGAAGCATACAAAATTTATTTAATGTGCATAGCACAAGGGAATTACAAGAGAATGATTGTTTATACAGTAATGCAGTGGGGGTACAGAGTGTATACTCTTCTTCACAGAGGAGAGGGAGATGTGGATGATTTTAAGGGGGATAGTAAATGATTTTTAGGGGAATTCAATGGGTTTGGAGAACATACAGTATCCTGAAACAAAGCCTTGTGGGCCCACAGAGAAGACAGTGGTTTGTGACAAAAGTCTGTCTAGGTGTGTTTATAGACTTCCGTCTTTATTCCTGCAGTATGAGTTAATGAAAACTCAGGGAATGGACTAGTGGTAATTTTCTTCTTTAAAGAGTCTGGACTTTAAGCAGATAAGGGAATATCAGACTAAAGCTTCTAGCATGTGCCAGTCTCCAGGGGCCTTCAACTGAAAATAATCAGCATTCCAGGGTGCCATATTTTGGGGTGAAATTTCCTGGTCTCCTTCAATAGAAAAAAACTAGTTTATTTGCAGCATTTCAATTTCAAAAACTTAAGCAGCACTAAGCACTTTGTATTTAAGATGCATTTGAAAGAAATGGAAATGAGAATTACTAATTCATATTTATCAACTAACTTATATGGGACTATTTCACTCTTTTGAAAAAAAATTCATTTATTTGTTTAACATTACCTGTTTAATTTAGTAACACATTTAAATGGCTGGTTTTTAAATTGTAATATTGTGCTTTTTATATGCCTCTTTCATTTTTTCTTTCATTTCAATGTACAGAGAATTGTTATGCTATTAGATTGTAAGACATATGATTACATATACTGGAAACAAATAGGTATTTGTCTTCACTGCCTATGATAATTGAAGTATTAGATTTTCATTTTTAAGATTTTTAATGAATGACATTAAATTTAAATGTAAATTGTAAAATGTTTAATTTTTCTCTGTACAATATAATTTTAAACTTTATTGCTTACTAGCTATTTCTTGGCATTATTGTTTTAAATTTTGACATAAATGGCAGATTAAACAACAATGAAAGCAGTGCATTTTGGGTTAGAAATTCTGTTCCAGGCAGAAACAGTTGTACAGTCTAATAGAATAACTTATTTTCTTATTGTTAAAAAACTTTCAACTGTAAAACTGAAAGATTTAAACAAAATGAATAAAATTATATCCGCTGGGCATGGTGGTGCGTGCTTGTAGTCCCAGCTACTTGGAAGGCTGAGGTGGGAGGATCGCTTGAGTCCAGGAGTTCTGGGCTGTAGTGCACCCTGCTGATCAGGTGTCTGTACTAAGTTCAGTTTCAATATGGTGACCTCCCAGGAGTGGGCGACCACCAGGTTGCCTAAGGAGGGGTGAACTGGCCCAGGTTGGAAACGGAGCAGGTCAAAACTCCCATGCTGATCAGAGGTGGGATCGTGCCTGTGAATAGCCACTGCACTCCAGCCTGGGCAACATAGAGAGACCTCATCTCTGAAACATAATAATAAATAAAATTATTTCCTTGCTGATACTTTTTAGTTCTTCCATATGAGTAGCTTGCTAGAAATACGTGGTCAGGCTTACCAATAGGGAAGCATATACACTTTTGACTATTAGCTATAGCCTTTGAAGAAATTCCCTTTATTATTAGGCTAGTTTTATTCTCTTCCTTTCTCATTAGAATCCAGATTTTGAATATCATTATGTTTTGAAAATATAGAATAAACAATGGCACTGTGTTTAACAAGGAAGAAAACTAATACTTATTTAACACTTACTGTATCCTAAGCATATGCTAGGTTTTACATGCTGTCTCCTTATTTATTCTTAGAAAAACTCTATAGATCAGTATTTTCAGTATTGTCTTTTTTGGTAGGGGGAAACTGAGGCACAGAAAGATGAAGCAAATTGACTAGGGTCCCACATATATTAAAAGGTAAGGCTGAGATTTTCATCTAGTTTTCATTAGTTTCACTAAAAAGTGATAGTCTCTCCAGCTAATTATAAAAATGCCTTCCAATTTTTATAATACCTTACATTTATGAATAACACTTCTTATGTAAACTTAACCAAGTATGTGATCTCCTTGGGGTTAATTCTGGAAGACCTTACTTTGAGAGACCCTTGGCATGGACTTTGTAGGCACCAATGCTGTGAGTGCAGTAATGGGACAGAAATATTAAGTAATCTCACATCTTAAAATCTGATTTATTAAAGAGTAACCCCAGCTCTGCTTCTGAATTGATGTATGAAAATATAGAATTAGAGGAAGGTTATAAATTATAACCCCAATGAAAGTAAAAATATCCAGGCCTTCATTTTATACTTTTAAATTTATGTGAAGTCATGGTTTACAAAGATGAATAACAACATAGTTAGGCTACCATTGCTACTATACTTCGTAATATATCAATTATGGGATTTCAAGGGAATTATTTACAAATTTTTACTTGTACAGTTGTTACATATTTTTTAATACCAAATAAGCATTCTAGGGTTAATGTCTTCATGAATTGGTTTATGTATGGGGAAATATTTTAATATTTTGAATATGAGTCATAAAAATAGAAGTTTGTTGTTTATTACCTGTCTTCTTATAGTTATTATCTTAAAATTGTCATGTTTTTAAACTTTGATGTCAAAGAAAAGCAATTATTGAAATAATGGTGGTGGTAGGCGCATGTAATCCCAGCTACTCAAGGGGCTGAGTCAGGAGAATCGCTTGAATCCAGGAGGTGGAGATTGCAGTGAGCCGAGATCATGCCACTGCACTCCAGTCTGGTGACAGAGTAAGACTCTGTCTCAAAACAAAAACAAAAACAAAAACAAAAACAAAAACTTTTTGTATCTATTCTACAGCAAAAAAGCATTAGTCTCTAATAAGGTATGTGTACTTTATTTTTATAAAATCATCTATTTCCAAAGATAGAGATGTAGGAGAGACTGGAAGAGAAAATTGTCTTAATATGTTTTATGGTGAGGTACCTCTTGAATGCTTGCTAAATGAGGTTTTTTAAAAAAAAACCCTGAGTGATCTTTATATCAACACAAATTCTAAAATTATAATAGCCTATTTTATTTATTTATTTTTTTGTTATCCCTACTCTCTAACAAAAAGCAAATGTCAGAAACCTTTAAGCTAGTTTAGTGTATCTTCAGGGTCTTAGCATCCAACAGGAGTATATTTTACTTGTGAAACAAGGTTGTCATCTAGTGGTGCTTTCAGGAAGTACAGCTTTCACAATTAGCTACTTGATAGTCTTCAGCTTTTTAAAGGAAGTGCTTAACAAAAACCTATCTAGGTTTAACTTTTCAGAATTGAAACATTTTTGAATACTATTAAATTAGATATAAACTTACAAAGAATTTTTCTCTAGAAATTTTCTTAATTAACATCTAAATTTTTAAAATAAATGTTTTGTTTGGTGACTGAAATACTGATACTTCACCAGTGTGGTTGTTAACCATGATGTATATATCAAGGCATTTCATATTGTTTTACATAATCAGAAGTTGTTTAAAAGATGCTTAAATAGTGTTAAGTAATTCAAGTTTTTTTTGCATATTCATACTTTCAGTTTGTGTACAGGTCAATTTTATGAAACATTTAAATTTAAAATGTTAAGATTTTCATGACGATTTATTTCATTTTTTTTTTTTTTTTTTTTTTTTTTTTTTTTTTTCTTTTGATGTTTCTACTTTTGTAATATAACAATCTTAAGAGTTGGCATAGAAGGAATTAAAATAGATTTTCTGGTGTAGGTGTAGAAAAAAATGAAACACTATAGGTTAGTTAAATAGTGGAAATAATAGCTGGGTGTGGTTGCTCACACCCATAATCCCAGCACTTGGGAAGCCAGGGCAGGAGGATAACTTGAATTCAGGAGTTCAACACCAGCCTGAGCAACAAAGCAAGATTCTGTCTCTACCAAAAAAAAAAAAAAGTAGGGGGAGGGGGTGGAAATAATGTATATTTGTGATTGCAAAGAAATCATAGAAACTAAAAACCGAAAAAGTAATGCATTTTTGTAGTTTCTTAATGAGTAAAATAAATCTTGTGTTGAAAATAGTTTACTACATTAAGATTAACAGTACATACTGATACTTAGAAATACCTTAAATAATACATAACTTTATTCATCTGACTCATTTATATATAAGCCACAAAGAAAATTAGATTTTTAAGCCAGCATTGCTCAGGTGCTTGTAATTGTTGGAATAGAGACTGTGGTATTCAATTTGGGATAGGAAGTGGCTACTTTACCTAAACAAGAAAATAAAATGTAGTAATATTAATAGAAGAGGTACTTGGTTGTTAAGTGAAACAAAATAAAGACCTCTTTTCATTTTCCACCATTTTTTATAGTACTTTCTCTTCTGAATTACCTTTTGCAGAATTCTGATCCTTCTGTTTGTTATGCTTAATAGAGCTTTTGCCGTGGAATTCATGAATTCATTCAACTAACTGCTGGTGTTCCATTTTATATTCTCATCTGTGATCCTTCCAGTGTATCTGTAAACTGTATTGAATATATTGATATCATTTGTACCAGGTTATCGAAGAAAGTCTTGTGCCCCAGTTCTTAGTAGCTTTTTTACCTTACTAATCTTGTTACTCATTATGGCAAAATCCTGTATTTTCCCAAGTTACATTCATAAACAAGAACTTGCAAGCCATCTCCATCTTCCCTAGAGGAGGGAATCAGTAAGTTAATTGTTTCAGTGTCTCTGGCTAGGTATAGTTTAAGTCTATAAGAATAATAGATAAAACAAATTTTTGGCAGGTGTATTAAGTGACTTACACTGTGGAAAGAGAAACAGAATAGGCAGAGTGAGCAGAGATCTTTGTATGGGTAATTAAAAAATATGTATTTTAAAACATTAAAGTTTGGGGAATTTGCAGTAGGCCAGGAACTTCCATATTTGCTAAGATCAAAAATATATTTTAATAGAAGCGATTTTTTGATTATTATATTTTTTTCCCTCTCGTCTCCACCTTAGCTTGGGTAATTAGGAATTAGTTATCTTTATTTTCTTTGTGGCTAAGCAAGAGTTCATTTATCAAACTCCCATTTTGGTATTTGGATATCATATTGAGGGCTAGTGACCTCGGTGTGGTAGCAAATCATCAGGTATAGGTTAGAAACTGCATGAAGCGATTTGATTTGGGTTTTATTCAGGGGCAATTAAGAACACCATGTACCAGTCACTGTCCAGATGTCTCCTTTATTTTGACATAGTCCCTGTCCATTCGTGAAGAATGTTTTCACTCTTGGTTTTCTTACTGGCATTTTAAAGACTTTTCATGTGTCATCAGCCGAGTTTATAACAATGTGCAATAATTCTGTATTTGATTGTTTTGGGAAGTCAAGTTTCAGTTCAGATTTGAATGGGCATTCACTACTTCAATGGGTGGCAGTGGGTAAAAGAGAATAAAACTTTAGTGTTTGCTTTTATGGCTTACTTTCTGGCCTATTAGAACATTCTTCCTCCTTAAAAATATAAGTAGTCCTTGAAGTCTAAAGTAAGCATAAGTTCTTTATATGTCCAGTTTGTAAAATATTTAGATCGATGACCAGACTGAATGATTTGATACTTTTTAGTGTAATATAGACAATTCACCAGAGAACGTTTGATACAGGCATAGTTGTGTTACTTGCTCTCCCAGTGTGTACAAAGTGAACTAAAAGACACTTGTTTCTTTTCTTGCTTGGAAAGGAAGTTGGCTATGAATGTTATACTATTTGAGGTACACTTATAGCACAACTTGGCAGGTCAAAGAAAACTTGGAAGTGAACAGGAGCAAATAATTTAAATAAACTAATATGTTTAGTACTAAAGTACAAAGTGCATGTACCACATTCAGGCTGAGCCCTGTTTTGTTTGGCTTATACATTGTTTTATGGAAATCTACAAGCTAAAAATCAAATTTGATGCAGTAACTGCTTTACCAGTCCTTGTGCAGACATGGTCACCCCCTTTAGCTTAGCCACCTGATCTGTAGTTTACCTTGCTCCTCTTCATTATCTACACATCATAGCCAGTGAGTAAGATAGACTCACGGATTTTACCTGCTTTCAAAGAAATGGATCAAAGGAAATTGGCCCTCTTCTTTCCTTACTGATGTTAAAGTGTGGTAATGGAGATCTATCTGGAACTAATAAATGAGATTAAAACTATATATATATATATATATATATATATATATATATATATATGTTTCTTAATCACTGTTTTCTGCCAGTTGAGATTCTTCAGCTATGGTTTGGACATGTCTGCTTTATATGCCAAATGACTTCTGAACGTGAGGTGAAGACAGTTAAGTGATTCTAAGACAGAATTTTGACATCTTCTCACAAATAGAAGCATTTACTAAAGGAAGCATTTTCTAAAATCCCTTTTTAAAAAATTTTGAGCACTTAAGGCATGGGGTGGTGGCTCATGCTTATAATCCTAGCACTTTGGAAGGCCGAGGCAGGCGGATTGCTGGAGCTCAGGAGTTGGAGACCAGCCTCTGCAACATGGTAAAATCTCAGCTCTACAAAATACAAAAATTCGGTGCGTGTAGTGGCTAGTGCCTGTAATCTCAGCTGCTTGGAGGACTGAGGCCGGAGAATTGCTTGAGCCTGGGCAGTCGAGGCTATAGTGAGCTGTGTTTGTGCCTGCATTCCAGCCTGGTGACAAAGTGAAACCCTGTCTCAAAAACAAAAACAAAAACAACTAAAAAATCTGAGCACTTACTAAACTGTGGTGACTTAAAAATTGCATAATTTGAAGGTAGAATTAGTGAGAATTATTCATCTGTTCTGTATCATGCAGAAATTTAGCCCTTTTGTACTCTGCTTGTCAGTAAAATGTATTTAGATGTTTTCATAGTTTAGAATAGTAATAAGTGGTTTTATAATATTACTGTCCAAAATCTCCATGAGAGAGTGAAAAAAAAGTGTGCTCTTGCTGGCTAATTTAGTAAACAAGAACCGTCTGGTGTCAGTTTTTTCTTTTGTGTCAATGCCCTTGGGTTTTAGGTGCTCAAAAGTGACACATAAGGAACTGATGATAATTCTGTTCCCTGGAGGTCCACCACTGGAACCATATCTGGAGTGCCTGCTCTACTACTTTTCATTGCTTTCTTTCCTGATTGCCACAATTAAGACTGGTGAATCTTGTGTTGTGTTTTTCTTTAGTTACTGCATTACAGAAGCTCTTGAAGCACATTTTGGTCTTTGACTTTTTATTTTTTATCACTTGTTTTATTAATTGGTAATATTGGAGTTTTAAATGTTTATAAAAAATGAAAAGATTAACTTGTAAATCCCAAATTATGGTTAATTTAGGCCCAGTCCTTCATCTAGTATTAACGAAAGGATCAGTATTACTCAGGGAGAACTGTAAATCGGTGCCCTGTTTGTTGAAAATTATGGAGTAAACCTATAAGGCGTAAGTGTTTTGGTTTTGTTATGTTCAGAAAACCTTTTACAGGCCTTATTATTTTCTTATTTTAATAGTTTTTTGGGTACAGGTGGTTTTTGGTTACCTGGATAAATTCTATAGTGGTGAATTCTGAGATTTTAGTGCACCCGTCAGTCAAGCAGTGTACACTGTCCCCGTTATGTATTCTTTTAGCCCTCACCCTCTCCCAACCTACGCTCCTGGAGTCCCCAAAGTCCATTACAGCTAGTGCTCAACTTATGACCACGATTGGTTCTGACAGACCAGTCGTAACACGATTTGGTCGTAAGTTGAGTAGGCTATATGTACAGTACTGTGAAATGATGTTATAACAATCTTTGTCATATTTTATCATAATTTTCTTTCATTGTTATATATCATAATTTTCTTTGTTCATTTTATGCCATTTGTACCATCTCTACACCATTTTGTTTCTTATTTTTACATTCGTCAGGTTTAAGTAAAACACTGCATTACCAGTACAACTGGTTTAATATTTGCAAAACATACAAAATTAGAAAATACAGGTGCAAACAAAAATGCAAAATACAGGTGTAAAAAATACCATAGGAAACATTTTCCCAATTGCAAAACATATCAAAATATATAAACATGTACGAAACATTTTATTGGACGCTGGTGCTTGGCTGCGGATCGTTGATGTCGTCATCTGAGGCAGCAGTTGGGGTTACCGGAGTTGGTTTTTTCATAAACATGGTGAGCTTTGTTTGAATTGTATGTTTCTTTTTTCTTCATAAATTTCACGATACGGACGAAACACATCGTGCGCCATCCGTTCAATCCTTGCAAATCATTTGATGTTTGGGTCCATTGCTTCTAAATGTATAAGAAGTTTATTGGGAGGGATTTGTTGAAAAATATCCAAGACACAAAACACAAATTGCTGTTCTGAGTCTGGGATAACAGTTGAAATGGTGCACGCGGAGATGGTAGTGCTGCCGGAAGCTGTTCCGCACTGTTGTACGCCCAGCTGGGCAACGTTTGCACTGCCAGATGTGGAGCAGTCGTGGTCGTAAAGTTGAATTATCGTAAGTTGCATAGGTCGTAAGTCGATCAATACCTGTATATCACTCTGTATGTATTTGCACCCTCATACCTTAGCACCCACTTACAAGTGAGAACATAAAGTATTTGGTTTTCCATTCCTGAGTTAGTTCCCGTAGAATAATGGCTTCCAGCTCCATCCAAGTTGTTCCAAAAGACATTATTTTGATTCTTTTTATGGCTGAATAGTAATCTATGGTGTATATATGCCACATTTTCTTTATTCACTCTTTGATCAGTGAACACTTAAGAGTCCACGTCTTTGCAATTGCAAATTGTGCTGCAGTAAACATGTGTGTACATGTGTCTTTTCATATAATGACTTCTTTTCCTTTGGGTAGATACCCAGTAGTGGGATTGCTGGATCAAATGGTAGATCTACTTTTAGTTCTTTAAGGAATCTCCATACTGTTTTCCATAGTGGTTGTACCGATTTATATTTCTGGCAGGAGTGTAAACCACATCACGACAACATCAATTTTTTTTTTTTTTTAACTTTTTAATTATGGCCATTCTTGCAGGAGCAAGGTGGTTTCTCATTGTGGTTTTCATTTGCATTTCCCTGGTGGTTAGTGATGCTGTTTGTTTGCTGTTTTTGTATACCTTCTTTTAAGAAATGTCTAATTCCATCCTTTGCCCGCTTTTTGTTGGGATTTTATTTTTCTTGCTGATTTGTTTTGAGTTCCTTGTAGATTCTGGATTCTAGTACTTTGTTGGATGCATAGTTTGCAAATATTTTCTCCCACTCTGCAGGTTGTCTGTTTACTCTGCTGATGATTTCTTTTGCTGTGTAGAAGTTTGTAGTTTAATTAGGTTCCACTTACTTATCTACATTCTAAAAATGTAGAATTTTCATGGTTTCAGGTCTTAAATTTAAGCCTTTGATCCATCTTGAGCTGATTTTTGTATAAGGTGAGAGATGGGGATCTAGATTCCTTCTTCTACATGTGGCTTGCCAGTTTTCCCAGCACCATTTATTGAATAGGGTGTCCTTTCTCCAATTTATGTTTTTGTATGCCTTGTTGAAGATTGGCTGTATTTGGCTTTATTTTGTGGTGCTCTATTCTGATCCACTGGTATTAATGCCTCTTTTTATGCCAGTACCATGCTGTTTTGGTAACTATAGCCTTGTAATATAATTTGAAGTCTGGTCAGGTGATGTACAGGCCTTGTTTGAAAGAAATCACATATTTGACTTATGTGGATAAAGGCAAGTTTCCAACCCCTTACAGCTCTGCCTTTAAAATTTTTGTTAGACTTTCCCTTTTAATATAATTTTGTTGGAATGGGGTATGTTTATTCTTCTGAAAACTTGGATCTCTAATAATTAGTTGACATTAGTTTCCTGATCTTCTACTATGCTGAAGGGAACAGCATGACTGCTTTTATAAACTGAGTTTTATACCTGTTTACCTGTTCTTGTTTAATATACTTTAGAGCTCACTGATTACATTTGCCTAGTTCTACTTTTGTGTGTGTGAGGTGCTGAAGTATCTAGCTCATTAGGAAACTGATTTGTATAGATACTGGCTTTTGTTTATGAGATGATTATATCCCTAACATCAGCATTAATTGTTTGATAAATGAAAAATTTTTTTTTGAGAAGGAGTTTCACTCTTGTTGCTGGAGTGCAATGGCACGATCTTGGCTCACTACAACCTTCATCTCCTGGGTTCAAGTGATTCTCCTGCCTCAGCCTCCCAAGTATCTGGGTTTACAGGCATGTGTCACCATGCCTGGCTAGTTTTGTATTTTTAGTAGAGCCGGTGTTTCACCATGTTGGTCAGGTTGGTCTTGAACTTCTGACCTCAGGTGATCCACCTGCCTTGGTCACCGAAAGTGCTGGGATTACAGGAGTGAGCCACTGTACCTGGCTGAAAATGGTATGTTGTAATGGAAAGAGTGCTGAGTTGGGAGTTAGGATTCATTCTTGTTTTTAACTTTGCAGCTTCCATTTTTGTAGCAAGTTTAATTTACATCTATAGGACTCCTTTTCTTCATCTGTAAAGTTGAAGAGATGAATTTTAATTATTTTTAAAGGTCTATCCTAGTTCATCTGACATTCTATAATTCTTTAATTCTATAGTTTCCTTTCTAGAAAACCAAATATTCTATTAATCGTTGCATACTACTTCCCTCCTGCATAGGAGCTTGGAAAGTTGTGTTTTTATAATCACTCAGTCAGAATTTATCACACATATCATATCCTTTTGTCCACTATTGCTTTCTAAAATTGGTCTCAGCCTATGCTTATCTCTTATTTCTTCTCTGTTTTCCAGCCAGAAAGCTCCAGGATATTATCCCTAGGAGGTGCTTCACACTTACTCTCCATGTTTTTGCTCATGCTATTCCTTTTCTGTGCACTTTTTCCCATCCTGCAGCCACTTTGAGCCCCTATACATTTTATTTATAATTATTTTGGCCTTGTATGATAGTTGTTTATGTATTGTGTTATGCTGTATAGGAGACTGTGAACTTCTTGAGGACAGGTGTTCAGTTTTTCATTACTTTACTAATCTTATTACTGATTCACACAATACTTTTCACATAACAGGGGCACAATATTTATGAAACTGAATATGTAAAACAATTAGAGCTATAGATACAGTCAGACAAAATGCCTTTTTACTATTCATAAATAGTGAAAAATTAACAGGATAGTAAAGAAATTACCATAGCCATTTTGAGTTAAATAAGTATTTTAACCATCCAAAATGACTGCGGATATTTGTATTCCGTGGTTACTTATATAGTATCATTCCTGTCTACCATCTATTCATTCTTACTGATTCATCTATATATTTGTATTTTCTCTGTCACCCATTTAACTGCTTGGCTTCATTTATCATTGTAGTTTAGCAGTGCCATGATCTTAAGCTTTTAATAGTACCTAATTTTGTTAACATTCTTGGTGTGATTTAAATATGTAGTTTCCTGACTTTTGTCTCCTTGGTGTTGGTCATTGGCTTATCTACTTTAATCTTCTGTTGCTCTTCTGTATTGTTCTAACTATTAACATTTCTTTTCACTGGCTCTTTAACTTTTGGGAAATTATTCTCTCCTTAAACACACTTTTTTGGGTTGCTATTTCTGGGTAAAGTTTACTTTGATAAGTATCTTAGAATCAATCTAGTGTTGAGGGTGGGTGGTGGAATTGCTGTTCATCAAAAATGAGCTGAGTATCTTACAGTAGCAGTCCTGGATCCTTTTAATAGTGGAAGAATGTCTGTAATGGTGATGGTAGCATTAGCCCTCTGGTTAAAGGAGTTGATACTGATTATACAAATGAGAGATGTTAACGGAGATTTTTACAAGTGGACTTTTTGATGATTGATTCCCGAATTGTTGAGTTTATCAAAGAGTTTCAAAATGTCCATGCTATGTATGGGTAGAGATGAATCTTTTTCCTTTGGATTCATTAATCTCTTTACTCTTTAATTAATTGTCTCTGGCAGGTTCATGGATGGTTTGGACTGGTTAAAAAGAAAATGGCAAATAAGACAATGAGTAAAAAAACTGAAAATAAATAGGAAAAGCAAAAGATGTATTGTAAAAAGTTGCCTATCTTTGTGTTATTTGGAATTAATAGCCTTATTGAAGGATCCTTGAGAACACTATGTGAAAGAAAGGGACTTGAGAAGATAATGGGAGAAAGTCCAGAGAGAAGTTCTGTTGTACTAAGTTTAAAACCATGTTGATTTTAGTTTTATTTTTATAGCACATCTCAATCTCTTTTTAAGAGCTTACAGTATTAACAGATACTTAAGCTTTTATTTGTACAATAGCAAATAGTAGCTTGTATTTCCCTAAAGTATATTGACATTTAAATAGCTGTCCTCAGAAAGCATATGAATACACTTACTGATACAGTATCTCTTTAAGGATACAAAAGAGGAAACATATGCACTGTTTAACTGTTCTATAAGAAATAGTAAATAAACAAGGAACCCATATCCAAGACTCTTTTCCCTAGTATTTATAATAGAAGCATTTTATAGTAGAAAACAAAATTGCATGTAGACTTAAGAAAAGAATTTTGGTTAATTTTGATTTTAGATAATATTAAGCCATTTATTTTATTTTAACAGGTATCTTTCAGATGAAGGCATTGAAGCTTGCACAAGCTCTCCTGACAAAGTCAATGTAAATGACATCATCCTGATTGCTCTCAATGTAGGTTATATTTATTAACTTGTAAACATTTGAAATCTGGACATTATAAAAGACATAATCTTTTATATATTTATAAAAAAGTCTCAGAATAAATTGGGTTATATGATAACTAATATAGAGAACATCATATTTTGTCCATTTTAACTTGAAGCGATGTTTGTTGAATTTGGTAATCTCATATTAGTAAGTTATTAATATCTATATACAGAATCCGATGAAAAAGAAAAAAATGAAATTAATATTCCTTTTTTCACCTACTGATCAGTTATAGACTTTTTAAACATTCTTATTTATATTTGCTTCTTATTTACATATTATAGCTATGTAATAGTAGTAAAAACTGAATATTCATTAAAATGAATTGCTATTTAATTTACATAGAAACTCTAGGTAGGTTATAACTTTTTGACAGTGGTATTTATTGTTTCAAAATAACTTTTCCGGATTATTTTGGTAACTGATTGTTTCAAAATAATACTTATTATGGAACATTTCAGAAAATACAGAAAAGCAAAATAAGAAAACTAAATCTGCTATAATTGCTATTAATGTTCCAGTGTCTATTTCTTTTCAACTCTCTCCACCCAACCCTCTAGCTGGTTTTTTTCCCCCATAATTGGATTGGCTTTTGGATTTTTTCAAGTTATAAAAATGGTTTGAAATAAAAATGTAAGTTAAACAGGCCAGGCACAGTGGCTCACGCCTATAATCCCAACACTTTGAGGCCGAGGCGGACGGATCATGGGGTCAGGAGTTCAAGACCAGCCTGGCCAATATAGTGAAATCCCATTTCTACTAAAAATACAAAAATTAACTGGGCATGGTGGCTCGTGCCTATAGTCCTAGCTACTTGGGAGGCTGAGGCAGAAGAATTGGGAGAACTTGGGAGGCGAAGGTTGCAGTGAGCTAAAATCACACCACTGCACTCCAGCCTGGGTAACAGAGTGAGACTCTGTCTCAAAAAAAGAAAGAAAAAAAAAGTAAATAAAAAAATGGTTTTTTCTCAGAGAACTATAGTCTGACAAATCCATCATATCACTGCAGAATCAATGTAAAGCAGAAATGATGGCTCTAAGAACATGTAAAATATAAATAAATACATAACTCTAGCTTTTTCTTTTAAAATTACTTAAATTTGGCCGGGCGCGGTGGCTCAAACCTGTAATCCCAGCACTTTGGGAGGCCAAGGCGGGTGGATCACGAGGTCAAGAGATCGAGACCATCCTGGTCAACATGGTGAAACCCCGTCTCTACTAAAAATACAAAAAATTAGCTGGGCATGGTGATGCGTGCCCGTAATCCCAGCTACTCAGGAGGCTGAGGCAGGAGAATTGCCTGAACCCAGGAGGCGGAGGTTGCGGTGAGCCGAGATCGCGCCATTGCACTCCAGCCTGGGTAACATGAGTGAAACTCCGCCTCAAAAAAAAAAAAAAAAAAAATTACTTAAATTTATTTTTATACAATTAAACTTGGGTTTAAACAGATAAAATTTAAGTCCTAAACTGAGTCATTGTTTTTCAACTTCTTTGAATTTTATTTAACAAGACAAGCAAGATCATTTATTTTGGTTTCTGAGCCTTTAAGTATTTAGGTTTTTAATAAATAAAAGACTGCTTTTTTAATGATAGGCGTTAGAAATTATGCATGTTATTTATGACTAAAAATGGTCATATTTCCTAGCTACTTTAGTTTTCTTTGTCTTGCACTCAAATTAGTTAATTCTGTTGTTTAAAAATATTAGAAATAACTCTATTTTCTTGTTTATTTAAGAAAAACTTTCTAAAGATTTTAGGAGAGATTTTATGACAATTTGCTGCTTTTCTTTTCTTATATACGCAGGTAAATACCAATAAACTATAATTGGTATGAAAATTTGAATAAAATAAATCAAGATAAAATATTTATGCTGAGCACATAAGAGGTGCATGCTATTATCTGAATGAATTAATTTGTCTTTTTTATTTTCTCTGAAATTTGTGTTTAAATACTCCAGACCAAAGCTATGATGTCATATTATAGGAAAAAAACCTTTTTAATTAGGATGAAGCCTGTAGCAGACAAATAATCTATTTTTCTAAGTTTGTCATCTTTTAATCAAATTTAGACATTTATAGTATCCTGTTGAATTTTTTTCAACTTTTGAGTGATTGTGGGAAATTAACCACTAGTTGAAAAACACTTGTATTATTGATTGTTATTGTGCATATATGTACCTACACATGCATAGCTAATTATATATTGGGAGAATAATTCATGAATAAGTTTTCTTCTATTCTTTCTCTGGGGTACACACTGAGCTTGTTCCTTTATCTAACAATGAACAGTGCAGTAACATGTATATGGAATTTCTCTTCAGGGAAGCCCACTGGAGGCTAGTACTGAAGTCTTTTATTAAGCTGCCTGCAAAGGTATCTTCTGCGTAGCATATACCAAAATTTCAGACCCCTCCCAGAAAACAGATGTCCATCATAAATCATATTGTTTATATGAATAATCTATGTAGTGAACCACATTTTTAGTTAGGGAATGGTCCAAGTGCAAAGTCCCCAGCTGCCAGCCTAGGATTAACCTTGTAAGCTTGCCTTTCTAAAGATAGCTGCCTCAGACCTGCTATGTAACTTTTAGGCTTATATTTTTTGTGTTGAAAAGGAATGTTTTACATTTTTTGCTTTTTAAAGTGGGGAGTTAGAATATTAAGAAATGACATTGAAATCTGGCATGTAAGTTTTACATTCAAATACCAGAATTATTCAGAAAAATATTTAACGATAGCTCAGTCTTAAATTACTGATCACTATGCATTAGTAAAAATTTAAAAACAAATTATATTTTATTTCTTTTAAGATTCTGTATAATATAAAATGATTTTCCAAATATTCTCTTGAATTTACTTAAATAAATAGAAATTTTGTGTGTGTGTGTGTGTATGTGCGTGTGCGTATGTGTCTGTATGTATTTGTGCGTGTGTGTGTGTATGGGTAGGTAGATGCTTTGAAAATTATTTTTAAAGTTTTATAGGCAAAACATTTTTCTGTATTATTATTTTTTGTCGTTCAGTATAACAGCATTCTTGGATCCAGTCATCGTCGTAGCAATTTTGATATAATGGCATCTGAATAATAACATTGTCTTTATAGTACTTACATGTTGAGTTGAATTTAGGACATTTAAATATTTGGTAGATCATTTTCATCTTGCTAAAAAGGCATCAAAATAGCATTTATATATTCAAGGACACATAGTATATATTTGTATGGCACTTTAGAAATTCTGTAAACTTTGAGTGTATAGTCTTTTTTTAGCCTGACAACAACTTTGTGAGATAGGGTTGGTGGTGCTTTTCCGTTTTAGATAGGAGTAAATTAGCTAGGTGTAGAGAATTAATGACAGTGTCCTAGATCATATGATTGCTTAATTACAGTTGGGATGGATCAAAGTTTAGGATTGTTGTCTGGTGCTCATTTATTTTATAGTGATGCCTCATTTTCCTTTGAATTAAATTTCATAATTATTGAGAAAAACCAGAAATTAGGGATCATGATATATTATAAAATTTTTATGTGTTCTGTTTTTCATTCATATTTAAATATTTCAGCTTTTTGGTAACTTCAAAATAATGTAAATGTTTTTATGAAGTGTTAGTTACATTATTGATATGATGGTTATGTATGTTAAGATGATTTTAAAAAGTAGATGTTTTATACTCACTAAAATAAACATGTTGGCTAACATTTATTAAGTGCTTACTCTGCAAGTCATTACACTGAGTGCTTTGCATCTATTAACATTTAATTTTAAAACAGTCGTAATATAGGAAAGACTGCTGTAAAAAAGTGTTTTTTTAACCGTATGTTATTCAGTACTTTCCAAGTGAAAAGACATACAACGTGAGGTGCAGTATATATTTCTTTTCATTTAGTTATTGGATTGAGGCAGCAAAAAGCCTATCTAAAGCATTGTTACCCAGGTGCCTGGATTTGGCTCTTAATTTGCCATGCACTTCTCTTCAGTGAGTTTTAATTTGAGTGATCCCTGCATTACATAAAGGAATAAATTATGATTCACAGTAGTAAAAAACTGGAAAGAATCTGTGGGGATTATATAACTTATAGTCTTGTTTCTTAAGCTGGCCACATGTGGATATTTCAAATAGGAGGATATCCTATTATTGTAGGTGTTCAAATAAGATGGTCCTGCCCCTCTGTGTGTATTTATTTCACATCACAGTAATTGTAATCATCTAGTGTTTTCTCCTTAAGTCTAACAAAAAATTTTCCCTTATAATTTATGTGGTTAAATGAACTCTAAGTCTGTTTTCTTTTATCTTGTTCTTAAGGTGATGAAGAGCTAATGTTTATTATAAGGAAAAGTAAAACAATGCAACTTTAGTTATACTAATCTCACTATCTCAAGCATCAAGTTAATTTCTTAGTTTAAATAACTGGACTTTTTTTTATGAGTACTGATAGTTTTCCTATGAACAAATTTCTTACCATTCCTTTATATTTTCACTTTCTAAAGAGGACACAGTCCTGCAGTGTTCTGCTTTGTATGTAGATTGTGTAGTAAAAATTTTCTTTTTTTATGTCATGAATGCTATAACCTTGTTTATGTTAGTCCTTATATTTTCCTTGCTGAGTTACAAGTACTTCTGCATTTTCATATTTCATTTGTTTACCAACTTCGATTTCTGTAAATTGTTTAAGCAAATGAAATTACCATAGTAAAGGTTACTGTAACTTCTTTGGTATTCCAGTGGTATTGTTTCCTGGGATATTGTATGTTATGTAGCTTTATATTATAGATATTATAGCCTATAGGGTGATATGTTTTTATGTAATGTGAAGGTTATATGGGATTCAGTTTTTAAAAATATACTATGCGTATTTATTCAAAAGCTGTCATTTGATCTTGGAAGGTAACATTAATTTTTTAGTAAGATCATAATTTACATAAATTAAGTTTTAGATTTTAATAGAGAAGAGTTACTTTGTTAAAAGGTTACCTAAAGAAATATGACCAGGATTGAGGCCTTATATGTTACTGTTCATCTTACTGGTATACTTAAAACAACGTATTATGGGGCTATGTTACTTGAAAGATTCATAACATAGATAGATCTCATGACCAGTTAAAACGAAGTGATTTTTTGTTTCACAAACCATAAATAATTTCATCTTTTGTTCATGAGATTAGATTTAAATTTACTCTTTTCTATAATTCCATTTTAATAATAATATTTTTATTTTAGACAGATCTGAGAACAATTGGCAAGAAATTCCTCCCCGCTGACATCAATAGTGGAAAGGTAGAAAAGGTAAAGAAAATCAATAACTTCTTAAATTATGCTAACTACAATAAATATGAACTAAATTACTGGAATTATTTTTTGTCAATAAAGGCTGCAAACTCTGGACGTGAACAGGTCCAAAGTCATTGTTATGGTGACTTCCATGGAAAATTATTAAGAGTTAAACTTTTGGTGGCTTTTCAATATTAAAAAAAAAAACCTTTGTTTCAGGAATTGTAACTATGATATGCTTACATGAACTGTGAGACTTACCAGATGTAATTGGTGCCCTTTACAAGGACCTTTTCTTATCTATCAATTTTTTTACCTTTTTATTTTAGTTATAGTAATAAACTATTATATTTATTTAATGAACTTATTATATGCAAATATAAGATGAGGAAAGAATATTAGGAGCAATTTGATGAAGCTGTGGATTTGTTTATTGCCGTCATTTTGCAGTACACACATATGTGTTCGTGTTACTAAATTTTTTTGTGTCAGCAAATTATATTTTTACCTGAATGTTTAATGCTGCAAGTTTAAGTTTATAATGTCTTTGTTTTTCATCAGGGGAAATGAAGTACATCTGGTTATCTTCCTTTGGGAATAATTATATACTTGAAGACATAAATGTCACTGCCACAGGTTTCTTTTTGTGAAAGCCATCTATCTTGATTCCTTTATTTATTCTCAGTCTCAAGCTTTTCTTTCATCTCTATTGTTCTTCTTAGAATCCTCTCCAGTTTCTTTACAGTTCTTTTTCTTTTGGTTATAGTAGCTATCTCAAACTTCAGTGTGCACCAGAATTTGCTGCAGGTCTGGCTAGAACACAAATTGCTGGACCTCAAGCCACCTCTAGTCCCTTCTGAGTTTCTGATTCATTAAGGCTAGGATGGAATCCAAGAATTTGCATTTTGAACAGTTTTCCAGGAGTTGTAGAATTCTGGGAAGCATACTTAAAAAAGTAGGCAACAGTCTTGACTAGATCTTTTGAGTGCAACAAATCTCTATAGGAAAAGTAAATAATGTCAAAGCAGTGTCTGTACATCCTTACATTATTTTACTTAAGAAAATTTTGAAGCTTTCTAGATTCTTGGTTTTCTGCTTTCTCTGTGTGTCCTAAAAGATGTTGAGAACTCACCTCTGCTGCAAGCTCATGGGATAGTAATACGGAGACTCTTATCTGTTCCCTTCACTCTTTCAGAATGTTTTTGCTTTTAAAAGTTTTGCACAGTGATCTTTGAATGTAGCTAACAAGAAGAAAAAGAATCTTAAAACTTTCTCATCTAGATTATTCTGTGTAAAACTTTATCTTTGAAAATATTATTAATGCAAATGTAACTTTTCACATGAAAAAAATTTGATATTTCTGCTGTTCCTCTTTGATTATATTTTTTCTTACATTACCTACTTCCAATACAATATTATTAATAAACTAATAGTTCTAGAATTATTATTTTCACATAATTCTTCTTTTTTTTTTTTAATAGAGTTTTGCCCTGTTGCCCAGGTTGAAGTTCAGTGATGTGATCCCCTGCCTCCTGGGTTCAGGTGATTGTCCTGCCTCAGCCCCCTGAGTAGCTGGGACTATAGGCACGCACCACCATGCCCGGCTAATTTTTGTAGTTTTAGTAGAGATAGGATTTCTCTGCGTTGGCCAGTCTGGCCTCAAACTCCTGATCTCAAGTCATCCTTCCACCTTGGCCTCCCAAAGTACTGGAGTTATAGGTGTGAGCTGCCATGCCTGGCCTTTTCACGTAATTATTCTTATTTATATTATGTTATATTATATTTATGTGATTAATATATAATTAATCACAGAATTAATAATTGTCTTCACCAGTATTAGTGAAGATATTTAGAAAAATAATTTAAATAACCATTTTAGAAGTTGACACACAGAAATTACTCATTTGGTTTGCCTTACATTGAGATATCACTTCACACCAGTTAGAATGGCGATCATTAAAAAATCTGGAGACAACCGATGCTGGAGAGGATGTGGAGAAATATAACGCTTTTACACTGTTGGTAGGAGTGTAAATTAATTCAACCATTGTGGAAGACAGTGTGGTGATTCCTTAAGGATCTAGAACTAGAAATACCATTTGACCCAGCAATCTCATTACTGGATATAAACCCAAAGGATTATAAATCTTTCTATTGTAAAGACACATGAACATGTATGTTTATTGTGGCACTGTTCACAATAGCAAAGACTTGGAACCAACTCAAATGCCCATCAATGATAGACTGGGTAAAGAAGATGTGGCACATATACACCATGGAATACTATGCAGCCATAAAAAAGGATGAGTTAATGTCCTTTGCAGGGACATGGATGAAACTGGAAACCATCATTCTCAGCAAACTGACACAAGAACAGAAAATCAAACACCGCATGTTCTCACTCATAAGTGGGTGTTGAACAATGAGAACACATGGACACAGGGAGGGGAACATCACATACCAGGGCCTGGGGTTGGCGGACTAGAGGAGGAATAGCATGGCGTGTGGGGGTTGGGGAGAGATAGCATTAGGAGAAATACCTAATGTAGATGACAGGGTAATGGATGCAGCAAACCACCACGGCACATGTATATCTGTGTAATAAACCTGCACTATCTCCACATGTACACCAGAACTTGAAAGTATAATAAAAAAAAAAAGTCACTATCTTCAGCCAAAGTAAATATTTAAGGAATGTATTTTTGATGTGAATTGAATTATTTTGGCTTCTTTGTTAGTAAAATAAGACTAATGTAGTAAAAGTTCCTTATTTATGTCTTCATTGGAATGCTTTATTAACCAGCATTTTACCATGAATGATGACTATAAATACATGACTCAAGAATCAGTCACTACCGCTCGGTTACTAACATTATGTAAGTTATAGTTTTTGTTTAACTCGGTTTTAATCTGTGAATAAGATATAGAACAACATTTGGCAAACAGAATATTTGAATGAGTAATCTGCCTGTATCTCTTGACCATGCCAGATTTTGGTATAAAATTATATTTTCTAGTTCTTCTTTTTTTTAAAAAATATATTAGAACAGAGTGAAAGAAAGAAAGAGCTGGGTTATCTAGTGATCGTTCAATTAGGGCATGCTAGAAACCAAAGTTCCAAAAACCAACTTAGAAAATTTAAAATATACGATAGACCAGCTATTTCAAGAAGCAGAGGAAGCACGGTTGTGACATGTTTCTGACTGAGGGTGGAGGGGAATTAAATGATGGGGACCAGGAACAGATTGGAAAGTCCAGACATAGGGTCATTGCCCTGGATTTAAATCTTCTTTTTCCTGCTTATTAGTTTTTGTGACTTTTCATAAGTTAGTTAATCTTGCTAGATTTTAAATTCCTTATTTAAATGCTACTCCCTTACGACATTGAAGACCTCAATGAGATAATGTACTTGAAACACTAAATAGTACAATGCAAATGGCAAGCTTTGAGAATTATGAGCAATTTAGGACAGTATTTTTGTCTTGGAAGTCTAAGAATATATGAATCCTTATTATGTCAGTTAGGTATCTTATTACTGAGTGATCTTCAAGGGGATTCAGTGAATAAGGTAAATTGGTAAATCATTATTGTCTGGGTTTTGGTCCCAAACCCCATGCAGAACGCTACTACTTGAGGTAGGTTGGTCTCTGTGGTAGAACTAAGGCAAGCTAAAAGCCCTGCTCTGTTTCTACTAAGCTCCAAGCCCATCTGATACTACCATTTCTGAGAGAGAAAGCCAAAGGAGAGTGAGGACTGGAGAGCATTTGATCCAATATTTAAGAAGCAGTTAAAAAGCAACAGGTAGGGGGAGGAGGCTGTCATCTTAGTAGAAGCCACCGCTATTAACCTTGTGTGGTCCCTTTGCAAGAGCCTCACCCATGTATTTTCCAATCGCCTTGGAATCTCATTCACTAGGCCTGAGGCTCACTACAATACTCTGGAGCTTTCCCAAGACAAATCATTAATCCTTTTTGGAGGTAGATTAAAGGAGTGTGGAGAGAAGTCTTCAAACTTCATGCCCAAAGTAAATGATCACACAGTGTGTATTATTATTTTTGTAATTAGCAAAACTTCGACAATGCTGTTTTCAGCCTTTGGGAACTTGAGAATGGAAAGGGAGAATGGGGAGCTGATATCTGTGATTGGGTAAGAAAGATTCTAAGTCTGTAGTTAGAAGACAGCTAATCCTGGGCACATTGAATTTACATCTCCCATTCTAAGACACATCACAGGCCTTCAGAAAGGCGTTGTCCTGAAGCTTTGAAACTGAAGTCTTAGTAATGACTATTATCACTGATTATTTTGGGAGAAGGTAGAATGGGAAAAAGTAGAAGTAACTTTATTACTAATAAATATAGTGGTTTTGCTCAGGTTCTTTTCTCTTTCTTCTATTCGCTTAACATTATTTTTCAATTTTTATCTTTTCTCCGCAAAGTTCCCCCAGAACCTTGATGCAAAAGTTTCAGAAAAATTTAAAAACTGGTGACAGTTGGGTGATGACAACTTTTTCCAGGCTTTCAGATTTTCTTATAGGCACTTTATATCTGATTCAAAAGCTGTAAAAAGTGTGAGTGGAGGTAAGTATGTTAGGGAAGCTGTATTTTGCAACTGCTTTTCTGAGTTTTTCAGGGCATGCGTTATTTTTCTCAGATATTACCAAGTCCTACGACTGCTCTTGCAGCTCATAGGATAAAAATTATGAAAAAAGTCATGATAAAAAGGAAGTATAACTGTTAATATTCTTAATATTCTTCTATTTTAATATCTTGCTGTAGCTTTTTAAACCAAGGTATAAAAGTTAATAATAAAATATAGTTTAGTTGAAAATACTTTGTTACCAATACAGCTACCTGAGGACCTCATGTACTGCAATGGAGTCCTAACTGTACAGTCTTTCAGTTCTGTGTTTATTTTTTCTAAGTTTTAAGAATGACAGGTTATATGTATGCCTTTTTAAATGTAAAACTATGATTAAGACCTCATTTTCCCAAGTAGGAGTGACTGTCTCAAACCTCAGCAGTACTGACATCAACCACAAGATGGCTTCACTGCCTTAAAATTCAAAGTGAATGTTCTCTTGCCCTTGGACAGTCTAGAAATTGGATGTTTTTAAAAAGAAAAGGATGAAAAAAGTTTTAAGCTTTGATTTCTTAAAATAATATCATGGTTCCTATATGTTAATTTAGTCTGTGTTAAGTAATACAATTTGTTTCTTTTAGTAAGCTATATATTAAAATTAAACATCTACTTGTAATTTTAGAAAACATGGATTACTAAAACTCTTATGCTTTATTTACAAGTCCTTATTGCTAATTACTAATAGGAATTCTGTGGAGTTTAAATAGATACTTTTTCGGATAATTGAAAAATAAACTATTCACCCTTACCTTTTTTTTTTTTCTTTTGGTTCCAAGGAACAAAAAGAGAAGTGAGAATAGGAAAAGCGTTACTTTTGGCAGGTAGTCCCACATGCTTTCCTTCTGTTCATTTGCTATAAATTACTTTATGATTGAATATGAGTAACTTATATGCCATACTGTTATTTTGAGGTTTAAAAGGAGACTTTTTACTTTCAGG
Source organism: Cebus imitator (assembly GCF_001604975.1). Classification (NCBI taxonomy): domain Eukaryota; kingdom Metazoa; phylum Chordata; class Mammalia; order Primates; family Cebidae; genus Cebus; species Cebus imitator. The sequence continues at coordinate 3,580,600 of NW_016107429.1, read as the reverse complement.
GAATCTTAAGTTTGGGAAAACCTATTCAAGATTATGTTGTCAATTTCTTAATTATAAGGCATTTATTAAATGTTTTAAAAATTCCTAAGAGGTAGTAGATCTTCTAGTTAATATACCACTATATAATTCAGAAGTTTTAAATTTTATTATCATTTATTTTCCACTTAAACTCCCTTGCCACATAAGAATATCATTTGAAACATTTGAGATTAGGATTAGGTACTGCCTTCCATACAGTTATTTCTTCCAATATTCTTGATGCTTTTCATCTGCTCCCCTCTTGATCTTTTTTGGCACCATCATCTACCTTACTCAGGACAACCCTGGTTTTTGGTGAATTCTAATCATCGGTGTTTTGTTTTTCTTCTGTCATTTGTTGAGGGCCTACACTATGCTAGGTCCCATGTTAAATTTATGTGTATTATCTATACAATATTCAGAACAACACAAAAAATATAAACGATTACAGCCTTTCCTTTTATTTTAGAGATAAGAGAATTGCACCTTCCCTAAGTTCACAGTTTTTTTTGTCGCTATAGCACCTGAGTCTCCTTCCCTCAGCTGTCAGACAAATGGCTTTTATTTTTCAAATTTCAACTGAAGTGTGACCCTACTTCTCTTCTAAGTTTCTTGACCTCTTTTGAGCAGAATTAATTTTTAAATATGAATGTTCTTATTGCCCTTTATACCTACATCTGTTTTTAGTATGTAACAAATATTATCATGCTTTTAGAATACGCACTACAAAGAAGACAGGCTGTGCCGTGAGATAGATCTGAATTGGAGTTCTGATTTGCCTGTTACTGATTGACCACTGTTAAAGTACTTTACCCTCTGTCCTTAATTTTCTTATTTAGTATACACAAATATTCCTAATGTGCTTTATCTATCTGGAGGTAAGTTAAAGAACTCATGTAAAGATCCTGCTACATTTTCTGGTGTATGTCTAGGAAGTGCTAAGTAAATTATAGTTAAAGCACTAGATTTTTTTTTTTTTTTTATCAGTTTCTGTATGTATATTTGTGCTAAGTGATAGCAATATAGAGATCAAGAAAGCCGCTGTCTTCTTGGAGCACGTAGCCCAATGAGAGATTGAGAAACCAACAATGTCAATGTAGTGAGACAAATGCTATGTCAAAGGTGTGTACAATAAAGGGGCAGCTGTTTCAGTTTAGTGAGGTTATTAGGTTGCTTTTCTTGCTAACCTGTTAAGCTTTTAGATATGTGATATTCAGTGAAGGAATGGTGGTTAGATGCCCCATATGGGATTGCATTTAAAATATTAGGGTACTGATATACGGTACATGCACACATACACACCCAGATTACACATACACACCATATTTAATATTTTCTATTACACAAGAAGCTCCTTTGTAGTAGAAACTAAAGAATAGAAAATAAAGCTTGACAGATAATCACTGGTAACAATACATGGAAGATAAGTATAGGGGATATTTGTAATTTCTAAAACCTGAATTCTCTCCCTGTGTTTGGGGGAATTTAGCATGTTAAGAGTCTTGGTAATAGAGAAGAAGAAAATGCCAGATACTTTTCTCCCAGCCTCCTTTGCAGCTATGCTAGTCAGGTGTAGCTGCCTTGAAGTTGTGCCATTTACACACACAAAAAGCAGGAACTGTGGAGAATCCTGTCTAGTAATAGTTGAAGCTGCAGCAAGATTGTTTCTGGAGTAGTAGCTGCAGGAGTGCCAGAGTACGTGTCCAGAGCTAATGAGATCACTGGTACAAGGCATAGTGTTAGATACTTGCCGTTGGCTGGATCCAGCTTGTTCCAGCTCATGAAGTTGATGGTTGGCATCTTTCCCCAATTTAGAGTGCAATAACATCCAGCTGATGGTTGTGGTTGGCCATGGAAATTGGCACAAATTACTGAGTAGAGTGGCTTTTCCCTGTCCCTCTACCAGAAGTATTTTACCAACACACCTCTGCATGCATGTAACAGTTTTCCTAAGGAATATAACCAGGAATGAAACTCTATTGCATTGTGGAATTAAGCCAGTATTCAACTTTACAAGATAATGCCAAATTATCCTGCAAAGCACTTGTATCAGCTTATGTTACCTTCAGTATTGTCTATGAGATTCAGTTGAGCCATATCTTTTGTGGCATTTGAAATGATCAAAATTTTCTAATCTTGTGATTGTAAAATACATTATTTTTCCTTAGATTAGTCCTTCCCCTGTGCATACAGAGTTTTTGAATCAAATGATTAAGACTTAAAATATCATGTTGGAGTTTTGATTGAAATTGCATTGAATCTGCACATTAGCTTAAAAACATCTTTATATGATATATTACCAGTGAAATGCTGGTAAAATCCTTCTCTGAAGAGCAAAAAAGAGCCCTTACACATAGGATTTGCCATTTTCTATGGTGTAAATATTTTCTGTATGGCTGATTATAAGCTATGTTATGAAATCACTGAACCTGGAATTAGGAAGAAATGTACATAAAGAAAGCTCTTGTGAGCTGGTATAAGCTGGCTCCAGCACAACGCTGGATGTATCTTTCTTCATTTATTAATTCTTTCTATAAGCTTTTATAACTTATTGGAAGTATATACGCTGTGCATCTTTTGTAAGCTTTATTCCTGGATCTATTTTTGTTATTGTAAATGGTGTTTTAGAAATTTTTTAAATTACTATTTCTATCTGTTACTGGTACATGGAAAGGCAGCTGATATTTGTATATTGATTGTAATTCTGTCACCTTCTAGTTACTATTCTTATATTATTTATTCTTACATTATTATTCTTATATAGTCTTATATTCTTATTTCAGTTATAATTTTAAAAACACCATTTATAATAGTATAAGAATAATATATTATTATATATATTCTTTTATGTTTCTCTATAAATTTGCCTTTTCTTATAGCTTGTTGTGTCTATCATTTAGTGTAGTATTTTTTAGGGTAGTCTATGACATAGCGTATGTCAATAGTTTTTCCTATTTACTGGCGAGTAATATTCCTTTGTATGGATATATCACATTTTGTTCTTCCACTTACTATTAGATTGGTGCAAAAGTAATTGCGGTTTTTGATATTGTGTCTTATAACTGTTATCAGTTCTTAAATTGTTGGTTTATGCCTTTACTCTTAGCTTCTTGATCACTTTTGTCAGTTATCAATTTCATACTTTGTTACAGTAGACTTTGTTAACGTTCTTATTGTATTTTTAGTTTGATTCATTTATTTTTCTCCTACCTGATTTGAACTAATTGCTTTTTTTTCTTAACTTTTTAGTTCAACTCAGTTTTACTTTTTCAAAAATAGGTTATAAGATATACCAAAGAAACTATACAATACAAAATTTAACAATGAAGTTAAAGTATATAGCAAAAGCCAAATATGACAATACACATGAATAATATTTAAAATAAGCCTTTCAATCCTAGAAAACTAAAATGGGGAGAACTTTGCTGAAGGGTAACATACATAAAATGAGGACTAATAGCAAGGAACAATTCTAAACATTTTCCCAATGACTGATTAAGCCTCAAAAAGATAACTTAGGAAAATGATTAACATGTAGTTTTTATTTTTTCCTAGTCAATTCAGTTCTACTTAAATCTGGTTACCAATTAATATATATATAAATTAGAGTAACTTTTTTTCTACTCAATTACTATCATTTTTTCTTTTTCACCTTTTCCCTAATTTTCTGTAGCAACACTGTTCCTTTGGTTTGATCAGTTGAACTCAATAAGTTTGGTGCCTAAAATGAGTATTAACTCTTATTGTAATAATAGCACTTGGGAAATGCAATCCTTGAAAAGGCAAATCTTTAACCAAGGTGCTTGACAAAGCTAAGTATCCATTCTCCATGTGACAGCGTCTCCCATGTTAATCACTAGGATAATGGCTGCTCTTGGCTAGATCAAATGACCTTGTATGATACTGGAATGCTCCCTGGTGAGGTACTGTAGAGCTATGTGCACAAACACCCACCCATTTAAACTTCCAATAAATACAAAGTATCATTTTAAACTATTTCATTAGAATAAATTTAAAATATTGCATTTCTGTTGGCCTGCTTTGCTTTTTGAGCTGGCTTGAAGTGCTGTTTGTGACATAGAAGACAACTTCTTTGTTCAACTCATTAATTTTCTTTTTCAGTTTTCTTTACTTTAAGGCTATTAAATTTTTTTCTAGCACTGATTTAACTATATTCTTGTATTTATATAGGAAATATATGTGTATTTACATATTTATAAACATAACTATATATTCAGATATGAAGATTTTATACACGGTACTTTCATTATTCAGTTCTAAATATTTTTCAATTAATCTTATTCTTTATTTTGATTACAGAATATTAGATTTTTTTGGTTACAGTTTTCTAATTCAGCTACATTGTGATCAGAGGATTTAGAATGAATGATAGCTCTATTTTGAAATTTGTAGAGTTTTTATGGCTTGTTATGTATTTGTAAATGTCACATATATGCTTGAGAAGATACTTGTTTCTATTGGGTTTAAAGTTCTATATAAATTTTCTAGTTTAGGCTTATTATTTTGTAGTTGTGTTTGATAATTACAAATTCTCAAGTCCTTAGGGGCTTAAATTTTTTTTTCTTTTATGTTTCTCAATCTTTGTAACTTGCTTCCTTGTAAGTCTCACGTTAGATTGTTAGGATTTCATTTTTCTTGATTTTTCTGTGTGAGGATCGTGGCCACTTGAATCAGAAATGCTGTTTTTTTAAAGAAGGGATATGTGCTTGTTTCTGCCTTGAGCTAGTGGGGGTGCTATTGACTTACAGCGAGTTAAAGTGCTGGCTAAGTTTAACTTTGCCCCTTTGCCACCAGCCCAAAGCTGAAACTCTTAGTTGCAGTGTTGTTACTGCAAGAAGCAAACATACATCTTCTCTGGAGGGAAGTGTCAAAATTGGGGTTCCCCAGAGATACACATCTCTGTTTAACATCAGGAATGTTTCTGAAATTTCTAACAATGTATAGTTGTTTTCTTGGGTCTGATACCATACTTAGAATGGTACAAGGGGGTGTGTGACAAATCAAACTTTATTATTTTTTTTCTCTCTTCCTATCCCACGTCTATGTTTATTTATTAAAGTCAAATTGTGTTAATGTGATATTGAGTCATTGGATAGAGAAAGTAGGTAAAAAAGACGTTGTGATAAATGCTATTTAAAACTTCTCTTTCAGGCTTTTAAAGTGGCTCTAGGCAGAATTTGTATTTCTTCTTCCAGTGCAGCTTTTTTGAAACATTGCCCTGTTGCTTGGGCCTCAAGGTAAAGATGTGAATAATGTAGTCAAAAACCTCCCTTGAAATAAAAGAATGGATGAAAAAATGAGCCCTAGGAAATCTCCCCTGAAGCCACTGGAAATGCTTTTGGAAGTAGTCATAGGGTAGAGAAAGAAATGAATTGTGACTTTAAGTAGATAAAAAAATGATGGAAGATGAAACTATTTCATTTTCTCCTTATTTTAATTTACTTTGCAATAATGGAGCATTGATTGGAACTGAATCATACTTACAGATTCCTTTTGGGTATATACTTTGTTTCTAGGGTTGATAGAGAATGTGATGCTTATGTTGTAAGGTATATAGATTAACTTCTTCCTCAAGGAAATTAATAAGATTACAAAAATAGGTCAGGTGTGGTTGCTCACGCCTGTAATCCCACCACTTTGGAAGGCCAAGGTGGGTGGATCACCTGAGGACGGGAGCTCGAGACCAGCCTGGTCAACGTGGTGAAACCCCATCTCTACTAAAAAAGATACAAAAATTAGCTGGGTGGTTGCTCACACCTGTAATCCCAGCTACTGGGAAGGCTGAGGAAGGGGAATCACTTGAACCTTGGAGCATGTTTGCAAGAAGCAAACATACCTCGTCTCTGGAGGGAAGTGTCCAAATTGGGGTTCCCCAGAGATAGGCATCTCTGCGTAACATCAGGAATGTTTCTGAAATTTCTAACAATGTATAGTTGTTAGATGTTTCTTACATTCCTGCGTAACATCAGGAATGTTTCTGAAATTTCTAACAATGTATAGTTGTGCGGTGAGCCAAGATCAAGCCATTGCACTCCAGCCTGGGTGACAGAGAGAGTCTACGTCTCAAAAAAAAAAAAAAAAAAAAAAGTTTACAAAAATAAATGGTTGGAATATGTTTTCAGGCTAAGTGTCTTAAATCGTTTCTAGAGTTAAGAAAAAAAAAAATCCGTTGTAAGCGTTTATCCAGGTGTGATCATACTGTAGAGAATTGGTCCCCGTCATCCAAACTTTGGAGAGTCTGATACACAAGAATGTTATTTAGTATGATCAATAAATTAATAAACTAACAATCATTTAAATCTAATATTTTATATCAGTTGGTATAACCAATTAGGAGTTTAGATGACAGAGGTGTTCATCTACCTCAGGAGAAGGAATGATGCTTAGATTAACAGCCTAAGAGAATATTTCTAGCAGATACTTAATATTATTTATTAGAGATGCTTACCTGGAGGCACAATGATACATCGTTCTAAGCCATTAAAACTTTTTATAGTAATTTATTTTGACTGTTTCTTATTACTCGTACAAAAGAGAAAATCAGATTAAAGAAAGCTTGGGTGATCAAAATTAATCCTTTTTATTATTTTTATTTGAAATTGGTATTTTTTTTTTTTTTACTTTGGAGTTGCTCTTGACAGTAGTTAAGAAAGATTTTGAAATTCTTGTCTATTTTGTGGATGTTTTAGATGATTTTTTTAATTTTTATTTTTTATTTTTATTTATTTTTGGTCTTTTTTTTAATTTTAGGTTTTGGGGTACATGTGAAGGACATGCAAGATTGTTGCATATGTACACACATGGCAGTGTGATTTGCTGCCTTCCTTCCCATCACCTATGTCTGGCATTTCTCCCCATGCTTTCTCTCCCCAAAGATGATATATATATATATATATATATATATATATATATATTTTTTTTTTTTTTTTTTTTTTTTTGAGCCAGGTTCTCATTCTGTCACCTGGGCTGGAGTGCAGGAGCACAATCATGGTTCACTATAGCCTCCACCTCCCAGGCTCAAGAGATCCTGCCATGTCAGCCCTCCAAGTAGCTGGGACTGCAAGCACACACCACCATGCTTGGCTAATTTTTGTACTTTTTGTAGAGGTGGGGTCTTCCTGTGTAGCCCAGGCTGATCTCAAACTCTTGGGTTTAAGCAAACTACCCACCTCCGACTCCCAAAGTGCTAGGATTACAGGCCTGAGTCACTGCGCCCAGCCTTAAGATGATTTTAGATTCAGGATTTAAGGTCTTAGAACCATAACATTAAAAAAAATTTATTATGTATATTTTATTTAGGTCCAGTACTTCCCTATGTTTTAACTACAGAGTATAAGAAACTGAATATTGTAAGCAGAATAATGAAAAAAGTCATTATATATACTGGTTTACTTATAGAATATAAGTTTCTGAACTGTGGAACTACTAACTTAAGGCTTAATGATTCAAATTAAGAAGTGACAGGAGATTCTGTAAAATTCGTGGGTTTCTCAGGAGGATCTAATAAATAATACTTCCTTTTCTACTTTGGTTTTGAACCAATTAACAAGAGTGGCATATGTGGGCCAAAATAACTTTATTACTGATTAAAATATATTTTGAAGATGTGTCTTAGTGGGGCGGGCATATGGATACATTAACCGAACCACAAAACATATAGGCTTGTACACTCACTCATGGAAGTGCCAATCCAGTGAGGAGGCTGAATAAGTGCCCCCTCCCTCATGCTCCCTAGCTAGGCTAGATCTCAAGAGGAAGATGAGTGAGGCTGAGGCTAACATACAGTATTTTCTTCACAATCAGGTAATTTATTCCATAAGTGGGTATATTAATTAGCTGAGGCTGCTGTAACAAATTACCACAAACTTGGTGGCTTAAAACAATGGAAATTAATTTTCTCACAGTTTTGCAGGCCAGAAGTCTAAAAGGATCAGCAGGGTTGGTTCCTGTTGGAGGCTCTGAGGGAGTATCAGTTCCATGCTTCTCTCCTAGCTTTTGGTAGCTGTAGTGGTCCTTGGCCTTTTTCGGTTGTAGATGCATAACTTTAATTTCTGCCTTCATTTTCACATGGTGTTTATACCCCGTCTCTCTCTGTTTCCCTTTCTCTCCTAAGGACACTCATCATTGGCTGTAGGGCCCACTATTTCACAATGTTCTTATCTCTGGATCCTTACCTTAATTATATCTGAAAACAGCCTTGTTCCCAAATGAGGTCACATTTATAGGTTCCAGGTAGACTTGTCTTTTGGTGGGGCCACTATTTAACCGACTAAAAGGGGTGGAGAGGCCAGAAGTTGGATTAATTAAATAAGTAAAGTTGCTGCTTGCTTGGAATTCAGCACTTGGGACAGGTGTTTCTCCCTATCCTTCATTCCTCAGATCTTTGTTCTCATAGTCAACCAGATGTAGGAGATCACCAAAATAGTCCTATTCCTGCTCTGTGTTTGCATCATTGGCATATCTTCAATTTGTGTTTCTTTGACAGAATCTTTTAAAGTGACTTACCCATTTTATGAGCATTAGTAGGGAAAACTAGGTAATGTGATACATATGTCCATTTAACTGTGCACAAAGAACAGGCAGTTGGTCACAATACACTGAAAACAAGGGAAGGTGTCATCCCAACACCAAGGGAGTTAGAACTACCAAAATTCCACAAAGATGCTTAGTTACCTGTTTTGTATGGCTTGAATAAGGGGTACGATTATTGCTCTGGATATCAAATATTGGTAAAGTTGGACTTTTTTTGGCTACTAAACATTAAATAAAAGCAAATGTTTTCCTCCTACATTTGAATGGAAATATAGCGCCTAGGATGCATGAGTCTCACTTTGCAACACATAGGCCTAGATCATCACCAACTGTGTGGTGGGTTTTTTGCAATGATGTAAGTGGCCTAACTCCATGCTCTCCATGTATAGAACACTTGAAATATGGCTAGTATGATTGAACAATTGAATTTTAAATTTCACTTAATTTTAATTAAATGCAAATTTAAATAGCTACATGTGGCTGGAGGATTGTCTTGGACAGCACAGACTAGATATTTGTCAATGCCTAGGCTGAAAATACTGGGTACCAAAATAAACAGAATTACGACTTTACAATAATTATAACATGCCCGTGATAAATGTCCTTATTTTAATGGCATTAACAAAATCAAAAGAAAAAGTTCATCCTGAATTAGCGGCTTATCTATACTTGTTAAGAGTTTTGGATTTGCTTCAACTTGAAATTTTTTTCTTAAGTGAAAATTAGACGAAATTTTAGATTCTCTTTTCTAATTATATTCTCTAGGCCTAAATTTATTGTAACAAAATTATTCCTTTTTTAGGCAAAATACTGGTAAATATGGAGTAGAAATTTTTCAACTTGGGAACATGCTTGCTCAAGAAATTTAGTGTAAATATTTGTCAGTCATTTTACATTTCTCTTTGCTGAAAATATAAATTAATATGAACAGAAAAATTGTACTTAAAAGCCTATTTTTAAGAAAGTCTTTCTCCCCTAAGGTATAATACTACTTAAAGATGTAGAAATTGTCACTTTAGTTAAATTTATTTTTCAGACATGTAAGCAGATTCTACTGTTATTTCTCAACTGTGCTCTATTTGTTTTATTTTTATATTTTTATCTTTGAAATTTGGCTAACACATATGGCATTAGATTTAATATCAGAGTGAAAGTTTTTATTTTAAAAAGGAAAATGTAAAAATATGTTAATTACAACTCATACCTCTTGAACTTTATGTAGTTTTGGTGGTATTGTATTCTTCATGTATACCAGAAGAGGGTGCACTTTAAACTTACTGTCTTTAAATAGAAAGCATTGTTTTGTTGTTGTTTTGAGATGGAGTCTAGCTTTGTCACCTCAGGCTGGAGTGCAATGTCTTGATCTCAGCTCACTGCAACCTCCACTTCCCAGATTCAAGAGATTCTCTGCCTCAGCTTCCCAAGTGGCTGGGATTACAGGTGCACACCACCATGCCCAGTTAATTTTTGTATTTTTAGGAGAGACAGAGTTTCACCGTGTTGGCCAGACTGAGGTCACAAGCTCCTGACCTCAGTTGATCCTCCTGCCTCAGTCTTTCAGGTGATCCGCCTGCCTCAGTCTTTCAAAGTGCTGGGATTACAGGTGTGAGCCACCACGCCCAGTCCAGAAAGCATTTTTTTGGACTGCTGCCATAAATTTGATTCCCTTAAAAAAACTGCAAAGTTCTTTATTTTCAAAATATCCCTTAATGTACAAGTAGGGAGAAGCGGGATATATGTGTGTGATTTAGAGTGCATAAGGCTAACAATATCAATAAATAAACCTTTCATCCAGAAATATAACTTTGTTTTTCTAGGGTTTTCTTTTCTCATTACCTTCTGAAAATAAATTCAGAATTATTAAAGAAAAATTGTTCTTTAGGAGACCTTTTTGAAGTTTTTCGTTTCAATATCAAAACAAACAAAAACCTGATAATATGTAACTTCAGTTTCGCTCTTAATTGAAGGTATTACAAATCATAAAGCATGACCATTAAGGAAAAGAGAAACACTATAAATGAAAGTACAGCCATGAATAGAGTTTCATGACTAGATAGTGATTTTTATTCTTTTGTGTTTTGACAGCTTGAAGGTCCATGTGTTTTGCAAATTCAAAAAATTCGCAATGTTGCTGCACCAAAGGATAACGAAGAATCTCAGGCTGCACCAAGGATGCTGCGATTGCAGATGACTGATGGTCATATAAGTTGCACAGCAGTAGAATTTAGTTATATGTCAAAAATAAGGTGATTGGCACTTTATTTTGTGTATTTGTTATAGAGTGTTGAAGGTGCTATTCAGTGGAATAATTTAAGAATTTCGAAAAGGAGAAGTGGACCCTTACATTATAACTTTTCAGAGGAAATTAGAGAGCTTTGCATTTCTGCTTTATCTATATAAAAATAGTTAAGAATAGTATGGCCTGGGGAGGTGAGTCACGCCTGTAATCCTAGCACTTTGGGAGGCTTAAGGGGGTGGATCACCTTAGGTCAGGAGTTCAAGACCAGCTTGACCAAAATGGTGAAACCCTGTCTCTACAAAAATACGAAAATTAACTTGGCATGATGGCGGGTGCCTGTAATCCCATCTACTTGGGAGGCTGAGGCAGGAGAATAGCTTGAACCTGGTAGAGGGAGGTTGCAGTGAACTGAGATCATGCTGAGGGAATGTGTTCTCCTTCCATGTCCACAAGGGGGCGTAGTTTTAAGGGCAAGAACTTCCCTGCACCATGCCCCCTCCCTTCTGTCTTCTTCGGGGAAATTTAACGGTTTATGTTTAATTTTACTGCACAGGAAGAAACTAAGAAACTATTTTTGTATATTTAGTAGAGACAGAGTTTCACCATATTGGCCAGACCGAGGTCACAAGCTCCTGACCTCAGGTAATCTGCCTGCCTCAGTCAATCACTCCAGCGGAAGCTTAGAGAAACTCCTTTCATTGGCCAGAGGAACTTGGGGAGGTGGGAATTTCTCCCATGATAAATTTCCCTGCTCCTTCACCCACACCGGATTTCCAGCTCTCTGGAATCTCCTCCCACATAGTGGGAGCTCCCTTTCCTTTCTTGGATTTCCCCCCTGGAGTTCCCTTCCACGCTCTTCGTGGAAATTTTTCTCTCTTCTCCTTTTTTCCCCTCTTTACCTAAATAAAATCACCTTTCTGCAACATTTCTTGGGTCGGGTTTTTCCATTCAAGCTTACAGCACACCTGCAGTGGTACCCTTTCTCATCCTTGAAATAGCGGAGACCAAAAACCTACGACATTCTCGCGGGGGAGCTGTGCCTCACCTGTACCCTAAAAACCCGGTTACAATGCCATTGCACGCTAGCCTGGGTGACAGAGTGGGACTCCAGTTCAAAAAATAAAATAATAGAAAAAAATCGTAGTTAAGAATATAGTTACTTCTTGATTCAGTGTTAATTATAAAAACAAATTTATGGTGTTCTTGTATGAAAATAATATTTTTAGTTTTGTCTGATATTTTAGGTTACTCAGTTGTTTAGAACAAACAGAATTTTTAAAAATATGGTTTCATCTTTGACAATTCAGTAGCTATGTATAATAGTGTGTCCATCATACTGTGTAATGTTCTTGCAGTTTTATAGGCTAATGAATTTTCCTAGGAAATGATTGAAGTCAGGGAGGTTTGTGACTGACTTCAGTCATTTGCTAGGAAATGATTGGGAATGATTTTCCAAATCCTTCATTTGGTTATTTTAATAAGAGACTTTTAGAGTTGTGCCCAGTGGAATGGAAGAAAGCAATAAGAAGGAAGGGAAAGTGTCCCCTTTATTTTCAGTGTTTCTATTTGGCCATTCTGAGCTCTGTTTTCTGAGGTGGAAACTTCCACTAGACATTTGCATCCCTCCTCCCACCTGCCTTTTTTGGTCTTCTTTGTCATTTTATATGCTTACATTTGCAGCTTGGCTCCTCAGCTTTTTCACTTAATATGAACTCCTATATCATACTTTTCTCTTGAGCAGGCATTTATCAGGTGTTCCAGCCCTTTACCAGTGTTGCAGGTACAAAGGTAAACGGGGTTTAGATTTCAGCCTCTTAGTAGCTCATATGCTAATGAGGTAGCACTTAGGCATGCAAATATTATAAGAAATATATGAACTGAAATTACTAAGAGTCCCGAAAATTACTTCTGCCTAGGGTAACCAGGAGTGGGTTTAAAATATGAGTAGGTGTTTTAAGGTGGGGAGGGAATAGCACATGCAAAGACACAGTGTTCTGACAACAGAAAGACTGAGAAGTAACATTTGGTGGAACGTAGGTGATTTAGAACAGTGGTTATGTGAGAAGATATGTGTTAGGTTGAGGCCTTGTATGATATCTTCAATGATTTGTCTTCCTTTTTCTTCCTTTATCTGGTATTTGCATCTGGTAAATTAGGCCCCCTCCTCAGAAGTTGTAAGTTTGTCTAAAATGTTAATTCCTGTACACTAAGGGAGATTTGTTGACTTTGTGATTATGTTGTCTTCTTTTTGAAGAATAAGATTCCTACTTTTGTGTAGAAACAGCTTTTCAAATTATGACAAATTCAGTCACACCCCTTGCAAGGGAGCTCACAGATGACTCAGAAGGAAGACTTGCCATGTAATGGCCCACTCTCTGATTTTATGGCTGTATATTTCTCTGAGTAGTAAAAACACAAGGTCAGTTTAGCATTGGGCAGTTGTAGCATTGGTAAGTTATAGCCTACTCTGCCCAATGCTGTCTACTGTCATCCCTTGTTGAAAATATTTGAAAGATATTTTACCAAATAAGTTTGTAGTTATCTTAGAAGGAAGATGAAACAACTTTTTAGATAGGATAAACCAGGTGCTGATACAGATGTGTTACCTTACGTGGGCTTTGCATTTCTCTGAGGTGCTTGTTTCTACTCTTCTGTCCCACCTTCTGCCCCATTCCTTGCTTTTTTTTTTTTTTTAATTGCAATGAAGAGAGATTAAAGGAACCTTGGGATGCCAATAAAAATATTAACTAAACCAAAATATGTTTTCTTAATAAGAATTAATTATGGTTCTGAAGGTGATAGTAAAAATTGTATTAAAATTTTAGTCCCTGAGTAAAAAAAAGAACAAAGCTGGAGGTCTCATATTTATTACCTGGTTTCAAACTACACTACAAAGCTATAGTAACCAAAATAGCATGGTACTGGCATAAAACCAGACACATAGACCAGTGGAACAGAATAGAGAACCCAGAAATAAGTCCATATACTTATAGCCAACGCATTTTCAACAAAGGTATCAAGAACATACATTGGGAAAAGGGCAGTCTCTTTAATAAATGGTTCTAGGAAAACTAGATAACCATATGTAGAAGAATGAAATTTCCATCTCTCACCATATAGAAAAATCAGCTTAAATGTGGCCGGGCATGGTGGCTCACACCTGTAATCCCAGAACTTTGGGGGGGTCAAGGTGGGCAGATCACCTGAGGTCAGGTGTTCAAGACCAGCTGGGCCAACATGGTTAAACATGGTGGTACACACCTGTAACCCCAGCTACTCGGGAGGCTGAGGCAGGAGAATCACTTGAACCCAGGAGGCAGAGTTTGCAGTGAGCTGAGATCATACCATTGTACTCCAGTCTGAGCAACAAGAGTGAAACTCTGGCTCCNAAAAAAAAAAAAAAAAAAAAAAAAAAAAAAACCGCTTAAATATAAGATGTGAAATTATGAAATTACTAGAAGAAAACATTGGAGAAATGCTTCAAGACATTGGTTTGGGCAAATATTTTTTGGATAAGACCTAAAAAACATAGGCAACACAAGTAAAAAGTAGACATTTGGGATTATATCAAACTAAAAAGCTTCTGCACAGCAATGGAAACAATGAACAAAGTGAAGAGACTACCTACAAAATGGGAGAAAATATTTGCAAACTATCCATTTGACAAGGGATTAATATCCTGAATATATAAGGAGCGCAAAAAAAAAAAAAAAAAAAAAAAAAAAAAAATCCATTTAAAAATTGACACAAAAGACCTGAATAGACATTTCTCTAAAGAAGACATACACACAGCCAACAGGTATGCGAAAAACTACCTAGCATCACTAATCAACGGAGAATGCAAATCAAAACAAAAGTGAGAGATCATCTCACATGGTTAGAATGCCTGTTATCAAAAAGACAGAAAATAACTGCTATAGTTTGGATATTTGACCTTCCAAATCCTATATTGGAATTTGATCCCCAGTGTTGGAGGTAGGGCCTAGTGGGAAGTATTTAGGTCATGGGGGAGCAGAGCCCTAATGAATGGCTTGGTGCCATCCTTGCAGTGAGTTCTTACTCTGTTAGTTCCTGTGAGAACTGGTTGTTAAAAAAGAGCCTGGCACCTCTCTCTTCTCTTTCTTGCTTGCTTTTTTCATGTGTTCTGCATATACCCCTTTGCCTTCTGTCATGAGTGAAATCGTCACCAGAATTGAATGCTGATGCCATACTGCTTGTACAGCTTGCAGAACTATGAGCCAAATAAACCTTTCCTTATAGATTATCCAGCCTCAGGTATTCCTTTATAGCAACACAAATAGACTAAGACAATAGCAAATGCTGTTGAGGATGCAGAGAAAGGGGAATGCTCAAAGACAAATATTGCATGTTCTCACCCATGTGGGAGCTAAAAAAAATTGATCTCCTGCAGATAGAGAGTAAAATGGCAACTGGGAAGGATAGTGGGGAGTGAGTGATAGGAGGGGATTGGTTAATGGGTATAAAAATACAGTTAGATAGAAAGAATAAGATTCAGTAGTGTAATAGGGTGACTGTAGTTAACAGTAATTTACTGAATATTTCAAAATGATTAGAAGAGTAGATTCTTAATGTTCTCAGCAAAGAAAAGATAAATGTTTGAGGTGATAGATATCTCAGTTACCCTGATTTGATCATTACACATTGTATATATGTGTCAAAATATCACATATGCCCCCAAAATATGTATAATTATGATATCAAAAAATAAAAATTTAGCCCCTATTCCCTTTTGTGGGAGTAGAACTTGGATTTAATCTGGTGAGACTATCAATTGTTCCAATGAAATTGTAGGTCCAGCTTCAAATAATTTGACTACATAGATCTTAGGTAAATAATCTAATTCATTGGCAGTTTCTTTAGAGGAAAAGAGTACAGTAGCCTGGTGTCCTTAGTGTTTATTTTTATTTATCCCTATACGTTGACTGTAAGAGTTATGAAAGTCTGGATTTGCTGATTGTCTGGAATTGGGAACACTTCTTCACGCTTGTAATTGTATTAAGCTGTTGCTGATCATGAAGGCTAATAGATGGTTCTAAGTTTACTACATTTACCACTGCAAAGCTGTCTACTTAAGGGTTAGGTTAGGCAGGGCTATGACCATTCATTTTGTCAGTTGTGATTGATCACTAAAAATGATTAAGCTTGGAGCCCTCAAAATAATTTTAATGGCTTTATTGAGATAGCATTGATATATAAAAATTATATATACAGTATGTAAGATGCACAGAATATTTTTAAATATATAATCTATCTTACTCTGTATGGCCTCTTTAAAGTTTTAAAATCAGGCATCCTCTATTTCTTCTTGTTAGTAATTATTTTATCAATTATCTTTCTCCAAAAAAGGCCGGTGATATTAGCACTCTGACTGATTTGCTCTTGCATATATTAGCATGTGGTGAACTTTATGAGGTTTTAAGATGTGCACAGTGCAAAGCCATTTCAGAATAATTTTCTAATTTATCCTAAGTATTTTAGGACAGACTTTACCTTAGAAGTACTATTTGCAGTACTTTACTTCTTGCTGTATGTGAGGAGAGTTACGGTGGGGCTTGGTATATATGCTTTTATTTTAGAACAAACCTAAGTGACAAAATGGATTTCTTTCCTTGTTTTCGTTTGCCAAAGAGTTGGTAAGAGGGTAAACATTTGTCTCTGGTTTTCTATAAGAGGAGTCATGGTCCAATCGACTGCTGTTACCTTCACCATTCAAGTTTTTAAATCCTGAGTCAAGCCAAAAAAAA
>NW_016107429.1:3551042-3562370 GCF_001604975.1 Cebus imitator | reverse complement strand
TCTCATATACAGGTGGTATTTCCTTCTCTTGCTTGTGGTGCTCAGTTCACAAATAGACTAACTTTACTATCATGAAAAACACACTTAAATTGTAAAAACGTATGTTTACTCAAATGGTCTGAAAGCTGCATTTTATTGCTCTTCACACCTAGATCCAGAGCACAGTAAGTTCACCAGCAGACTATCATTTCAGAAAGAGGAAACAATATTCTTAGGATTAAGCCACTGAAAATACATGATTTCAAAACTAAGTATCCAAGAGATTTTCTAACATGTTCACAAGTACCAGGAGGCAGAATTCCATTAGCCTAAAAGAGGAATATAGTTTTGAAAACTCCCAATTTCATCTTCATTTCTGAACTTTCTGAAACTGACAGGGCAACATATGATTGATGTACTGACATTCAAATTAAATTAAAAAAAACATTAGTTAAGGCATGCTTGATAACTCCAGTCAATATTTGTTGCCATGTAAGAAGTAGCTTTAATTTATATTAATTAAGACTAAGCCAGTAACTCCCTCTGGATGGCTACAGGAGGATATTGGGAGTGGTCATTTTCAATACTCAACTGTAAATTCAATTTTGTATTCACTGAGAAAGCAGAAAACAATATAAACTAATTTAAACAGGATTTAGATTGCAGCATTATTAAAGCTATTCATGTGGAAAGAAATTAACACTGCTCATAAAAATCACATCAAAGACGCACTTATAAAAATTCCAAAGACTTTCTGTGAGCATGCTCAGGCATAACTCTGAATGTGGATGCACTTTAGAAGCTAGAAGGTGCAGATGTGCTTTTTCCACAGTAAGAATTGGGAAAAACTGGTATATTATGGAGTGAATATAAATCATTTGCTCATTAAAAATAGCCCACCATTTCTAATCAGGGCATACAGTGTTAATGCACCTGAGTTAATGCACAGGTTCATTCACCGGTCTTGCCTTTTTCCCCCTCTTCCATCTGTCCCCCCCACTTCTTTTGTTAAACACCATGGCATGCCTCCCTGCATTTGCTCATGCTATGTGCTTATTCTTGGGTCTCTCGCACTCCTGGGTCCCCCTGGTCTGTTGTTATTCTTCCCTCAAGATTCAGCTTAAGTGCCCTTTTGTAAAGAAACCTCTTCTGCAACTCTAGGATGAATCAGGTGTCTCTTTGCTATGTTTCCACGATTCCCACATATCCTGCCATTAAAGCATTAGTCACTCTGTATAGCAATTGTCGGTTTACAGATCTGTCTCCAGTTTTGAGGGGCTAATAGGAGAATAAAATTTCCAAAGCATATTTCTATCTTCTGGTTACTCCGAGTTTTTCCCTTTGTATTTTATATTTTATTATACTCTACAATAGTTCCTCCTTATCCACAGTTTCACCTTCTGGGGTTTCAGTTACCCCAGGTCTCAGTTAACTGTGATCAACTGCAGGCCAAAAATAATAAATGGAAAATTGCAGAAATAAGCAATTCATACATTTGAAATTGCACACTGTTCTGAACAGCATGATGAAATGTCATGCTGTCTCACTCTGACCTGACCAGGATATGAATCATCCCTTTGTCCAGGGTACCCACATTGTCTATACTACCTCCCTGTGAATCACTTAGTAGCCACCTGGGTTATCAAATCCACTGTAGTGGTATAGATGTGTCTGAGTTCAAGTAACCCTTATTTGGCATAATAACGGCCCCAAAATGCAAGAGTAGTGACGCTGGCAGTTTGGAAACGCCAAAGAAAAGCCACAAAGGGCTTCCTTTAAGTGAAAAGGTGAAAGTTCTTCACAATAAAGAAAGAAAAAAAATTGTATGCTTAGCTTGCTAAAATCTAGGGTAAGAACAGTATTTTAATCTATGAAATTGTGAAGAAGGAAAAAGAAGCTTGCGCATAGTATATATATAGTGTTCACTACTATCCGTGATTTCAGGCATCCACTGGGGATCTTGGAATGTATCCCTCAAGGATAAGGGGAGACCAGTGTATTCCTATAGATTTGTAGCAATTAATACTGGAAAGATACAAATATAATTATTAAAAGTCAGGAAACACCACAGTTGATAATAAACATTTAAATTTCATGTCAAAGAGTATTTTTACATTTGCCATTGTCTACCAGAGATAGATGTTCTCGTGGCAATTAAGCTGGATGATCCTGAATTCATTATCACTGGCAATGAAAGTTAAAGTGATGTCAGATAATCCCACAGAAGCAAGGCCCTCTGTAGTGAGACCCTAAACAGTTTATCAAGTAACTCAAAAATGTTTTTGAAAGCATTTTTAATTATTGGAAGGTAATTGCTCTTTAGCTTTGTGAGGAGTAAATAATATTATAATGATACTATTAGATGTCACCACTGGAATCCACACCCATCTCATTTCATATCTGGTTATTTCAGACTTTGTTAACCTCCTTCCTGATCCTTCTCTTCCACGTTTGAATACTTGGCCCATAGTAGGCTTATAAAACTGCGTAAGGGAGAACTCTTTGCTCTTCAAAGACCAGATGCAGGAGCAGCCTTTGGGAGCTTGTTAAAAATGCAGACTCAGCCTTTCTCACACCTCCAGTATTGGAATCTGCATTTTATTCCAGGTGATTTGTCTGCACATGGAGGTCTGAGAAACACTGAAGAAAGGACTCAGTGAAGGCCAGGTAAACTGGTTAGGAGCTGACCAAAGTTAAGAGATAATGAAAACCTGAAGTGGAAAGTAGCGGCTGAGATGGCAGAGACTTTCAGAAGGAATAGATGTGATTCTTCAGAGCTTTGAGTCTCTGTCCCTGTCCCCATGCCCTATTACAGAATAGCTGTGACTTCTATCCAGGAAAAAAAAAAAAAGAAGTGTTCAAGACTTGGAAATAGGCATAGAGATGACTACAGACCCTTGCTATGGAATGCTGGGCATGAATTACCTAATTCTATGGGGTTGGGAACCTTTAATTCTTTGGCTAATCTCTGACTAGGCTATTTTACAACTGTAGGAGTGGAACATAAATTGTGGCAAACTGATAACAATACAAATAATTCCTCTCTGTAACAACACAAATGAATTTTTATTCAGTAGAAAATGTAAATCTTTATAAAGCAAATTCTCCTTTGAAATAGTTTTAACATTTTATTGGTCTCCTCATTAATTAGTGAGTTAAATAAAATCATTGGCACATGTTCATTTTATATTTGTAAGACAGTTATGATTTCACTGCCACAGTATCGTTTGAAAGTCCAGGACATGGCACAAAGCGGTGGGTACCTGGTGAATTTTAATTAAACTGATATATAAATAATGATGGGGAAAAGGAACTCAAATTGGTTAAGTGTTTTTTTCCTCCTGCTTTGTGTGCACAGGGAGAAGCAGCCCTGAATGGGCTGCTTATCCCATCTATTGTTCTGAAATTCAGGGCTGCATCTCACAAAGTTCTACAATGTGGCTGAGGACTTTGTACATTGTTCTTTTTTTTAATAGTCATTTCAAATATTGTGAAATGCATTGTTACAGGAAGTTCCTTGCCCTCCCAAAAGCCACCCCACTTCTCTCTAAGGACAATGGTCCAGTCCTCTCCCGAGTCCACACAGGGGAGATAATAGCATTGCTTTTGTGTAAATTATGTAATGCAAAAATTTTTAAATCTTTCCCTTAATGCCTCTTTATTTTATTTTTGAAAGATGTTAGCCTCTGTGGCTACCCCTTTTTTGTCCCCCAACTTGAGATGTATGAAGGGTTTTGGTCTCCCTAGGAGTGGGTGGAGGCAGCCAAGGCTTACCTGTACACTGACTTGAGACCAGTTGAATAAAAGTGCACACCTTAAAAAAAAAAAAAGAAAAAAAAGAGGCAAGGTGTAATGTTTGCCCCAAATCTGATACTATTAGCCTATTATAGAAATGTTCTTTTAAATTTAGTATATAAATAGCTTAAAATTAGCCTATAAAAATCCTTTTAAAGTTTGTGCATAAATAACTTTCATTTGATCTTTGACTAGATGGTGAACAAAAAAAGCATTATTTTGTGTAAATTACTATGGCTCATACAGATGTTAAATTTGTAGGTTTATTACTGGTCAGCTAGCTTCTGTGTTGAAATTCAATCTTGTAACAAAAAACAGTATTTTTTTGCTGTGCACAGCTAAAGTTCAGAGTAAAAAAAGGTCAAATCTTATATTTGTATACCATAGCATAGTTGAAAAAGTATTTTATGCTTTTATTCTATTTATCATGTCTTTATCCCAACTTTGTGATGTTATTGTCCACCTTTTTTTTTTCTTTTGCAAGTTAAGATTAAAGCTCATTTATCTGTCATTGAGATAAAAAATGACAATCTTGGCCAGGTGCAGTGGCTCACGCCTGTAATCCCGGCACTTTGGGAGGCTGAGGCAGGTGGATCACTTGAGGTCAGGAGTTGGAGACCAGCCTGGCCAACATAGTGGAGCCCTGTCTTTACTAAAAATACTAAAATTAGCTGGTCATGGTGATGCACGATTGTAATCCCAGCTACTCAGGAGGCTGAGACAAGAGAATCATTTGAACCTGGGAGACAGAGGTTTCAGTGAACCGAGATCATGCCACTGCCCATTGCACTCAAGGAGCTTGGGCAACAGAGTAAGGCCCTGTCTAAACAAACAAACAAACAAAATCCCAATTTTGTTCCTGGTCCTCTAACTTCCTCTCTGGGGGTAGTCAGCCTCCTGAAAAATTAGTTTCAGTGTTAGTGCATTTTGAAGAACCTTATTAGGTCATAATATGAAACTGAATTCTAGGTTTGGGAAAGAGCTTCAACGTGTTTTGTTTTTGTTTGTTTGGGTTTTTTTCTTTTTAATTTTTATTTTGAGTTCCGGGGTACATGTGTAGGATGTGCAGATTTGTTACATAGGTAATGTGTGCCATAGTGGTTTGCTGCACCTATCAACCCATCACCTAGCTATTAATTCCTGAATGCGTTAGCTATTTTTCCTAATGCTCTCCATCCCCCTACCCCACCCCCTCAAAAGGCCCCAGTGTGTATTGTTCCCCTCCCTATGTCTGTGTGTTCTGAGCTTCAGTGTGTTTTTAACTCTTTTCTCTTTGCTTTAGCCTGAACACACCACCTGGAACTAAGGTTAAGCTCTCAGGCATTGTTGACATAAAAAATGGATTCCTGCTTTTGAATGACTCTAACACTACAGTTCTTGGTGGTGAAGTGGAACACCTTATTGAGAAATGGGAGTTACACAGAGTAAGTGTAAATTATGGCTTGAACTTTTGAAACATTACGCTGTTTTTTATTGCATTAAAGAGCTCTTTCAGTAATGAAGGGTAAAATTAGTTTGTTGTGTCAGAGTCGAATAGAATGGAATATGATTATCTATAGAGAAACTGTCTAAGCATATTTGCTAAAGTAGATAGAATTTTTCAATATTTGTTACATTTTATTACTTATATTTAAACATTCTTTCCTGACAAGTTTCAAAACTGTCAAGATATCAGTTATAAGCTATGTATAATTTATCTGTATATAATTCTTTCTGCAAAAAACAAAAGTGTGTATATATATGAATATACGTATACGTGTCTTATCTACATACACACATACGTGCAAGTAAAAGTAAGTTAGAATTTCACTATAAATGAAGTGCTTGACTTCCTAGTCTCATTTGTTGATATTTTCCCCCGTTTATAGTAACAGTATCTTCATCCTTCCAGTCATGTAGGTTATCTTGTAATTAATTGTTCCTCTACTTACTTCCAGCAACCATTTCTGTTGATCCATTGCAGTCAAATCTCATATCACTTCCTTGCTCTCCAGTTCTTATTATTACCGTAGTTTAGGTCTTTAATATCTCTTGCTGGGACTGCTATAGTAGCCTTTTGACTGTCTATCCACATATCCTTTCTCTATCTTCTGATTTATTTTATGTACTTCCACCAGATTTTCTTCTGTCAGCATAGTTGAGACCATGTCACACCCTGCTTTTATTTCAAATGCCTTAATTTGGGATTGAATACCATTTGTAATCTAGCTCCAGTTCCAGCTTTCATTTCATTTTCAGCTTTCTAAATTCTTCCACATAGGTCTTGTTGTAACCAAATGGAATTACTTCATCTTTCTTTGATTCTCTATGCTTTTCTCAGTTATACATTTTTAATAAAATGTTTTCCCACTTTTATACCATTCATCTTATTTTCTCTCACCTGATCCCCGCATAGCCAAATCATCCCTGTGCTTTTAGACCCAGATCAAATAATTGCTGCTTCTCAAGGTGAAGTACTTGTTCCTTTATTGAATTCTGTAAACATTTTATTCTTCTTCAAAGTGTATTACTTTTTACCTATCGCTAAAATTATGTTCATTTCTCATCTCCTTAAACAGATAGTATGCTTTGAGGCCAGAATTTTTGTTTGTATCATTATTCTTAAGTTCTGCAAATATTTGTTGAACAATGTATAGATATTATGCTGGGGTCTTGCATCTGTATCTCATGTTATCCTACTAGTAGTCTTTATAAGGGTTGTTAAATAACATATTTTATGATTAGACAGATGATGGATCTGAGCACAATCCCAGACCATTTTCTTCTGTTATACCAGAGCAGCCTTTTCGCAATCTCCAAAGCAGTAGTGCTGAACTTTACATGTAATGGACATCATAAAAAATACTTATGGTGTAAATGAATTACAAAGCACATAAAAAATATTTGTGAAATGAATGAATTGCAAAACTAATTGCTCCTTGAGCTGAAATGTATTCTTGTGACACCCTCAAATCTTACCTGTTTTCTAAAGTCAGCCATGGGCCTAAGCAATATTTCAAGCTTCTGGTATTTTATGATACACTACCCTCCTATTTTCTTAGCTGGAAAGTGCTTGTGTTTGGGAGGTAAATAGATACCTCTATTTAGGCACACTTTTATTCCTTAGTGCTCATTCCTTTTGATACAAATGTACTGTGATTTGGGCTGCTGTACTATGCAATATAAAGTAATATTCCACAACTGCAGTGTTTAATTGAAAATGTCACAAAAAAGTAATTCAGAAGTAGCTTAATAGTTTTAGATAAACAGCCACGTTTGTGAACTTTGAATTTCCTAGAGAAACTTCACCCATTTCATGTGATCCTTTCATAAGTTGATATAATTGTATTTTTTTAATCAATAGAGCTTTTTTTAAATTGTGGTAAAATGTTCTCAAATATAATACCTTACATAATTTTCCCACAACCCAGCCAGGACTGAACTGCTTTGCTAACAACTGTAAACATTCCTAGGAACCTTCTCACCCTCAACACACACACACACACACACACACAGAGAGAGAGAGAGAGAGAGAGAGAGAGAGAGAGAGAGGGAGAGTTTAGTAGTAGTTTGACAGTTGCCTTTGAAATGTTTAATTTTGTGTCTCTGCACTTGGCTTACTGCAAGCCACATTAGTATTTCTTGTTAGGGAGTGATAAAAATTTACATTTAAAATTGTTTAAAAACATTTTAATATGATTATAGTCCTTTTTGGTTTTATAGTTTTTGATTTGGTAGCCACAGCAATGTAGGAAACAGGGAAAGTGCAGTTACTTAAGCAGCTGGCAGTGATATACATAGAAATTATAAACCATTTGGAAGTGAAGGAAAACTAAACATTTAGTAAACTATATGCAGGCATTGTAACTGTAGCAAGTTGATACCAGATATAATTTACAAAATACTGTATTTCCATATATTTTAGTGCCCTCAAACTATAGATTAAATTTTTTTTTATTGTGGTAAAGTATACATAACATAAAATTTGACGTTTTAACAATTTTTTAAGTGTAAAGCTCAGAGGCTTTAAGAACATTTGTATTGTTGCACAGCTGTTCCTACCATCCACCTCCTTAACTTTTCCATCTTCCCAAATCTTAACTCTGTGCCCATTAAATAGTAACTCTGCATTCCTTCCTCCTCTCAGTCTTGAGCAACCACCTTTCTATTTTCTGTCTCTATGAATTTGACTAAATAAATTGTATATGTGGAATTGTTTAATATGTATCTTTTTTGTGCCTAGCTTATTTCACTTAGCATAATATTTTTAGTGTTCATCTATGTTGCAGCAAGTGTCAGAATTTCCTCCCTTTTAAGGTTGGATAGTATTCCATCGTATATATATACCATCTTTTGTTCATTTATCCATCAGTGGACATTAGAGTTGTTTTCACTTTTTAACTCTTGTGAATAATGCCATTATGAACATGGGTGCACAAATACCTCTTTGAGACCCAGCTTTCAATTATTTTGTGTGATCCAGAAATGGGATTACCGGACCATATAATGTATTTTTAATTTTTTGAGGAATTGCCATACTGTTTTATGTTTTCTTTATACTCATTTCCATCAGCATTGTTAAGGATTCCAGTTTTTTCACATCTTCACCAATGGTTGGTATTTTGTGTCTTTTTGATAGTAGACATCCTAATATGTGTAAAATAGAATATCATATAGTTTTCTTTACTTTTTAAGATGGAGCATTGCCCAAGCTGGGGTACAATGGCACGATCTCGGCTCACTGCAACCTCTGCCTCCTAGGTTCAAGTGATTCTCTGTCTCAGCCTCCTGAGTAGCTGGGATTACAGGCGTGTGCCTCCACACCCAGCTAATTTTTGTATTTTTAATAGAGACGGGGTTTCACCGTGTTGGCCAGGCTGATCTCCAACTCCTCACCTCAGGTGATCTGCCAGCCTTAGTCTCTCAAGGTGCTGGGATTACAGACATTCAGCCACCGTGCCCGGTCTTCATTATAGTTTTGATTTCCATTTCCCAGTGCTTAGTAATATTGAGCATCTTTTTGTGTGCTTATTGGCCATTTGTATATCTTCTTTGGAGAAATTTGTATTCACATTCTTTGCCAATTTTTAATCAGGTTGTTTATTGTTGTTGTATGAGTTATTTGTAGATTCTGGATGTCAATCCCTACTAAGAGAATATGTTTTACAAATATTTTTCCCATCCCATGTGTTGCCTTTTCACTATGTTGATAGTGTCTTTTGATGCACAGAATTTTGAAGAGTTTTTTAGGTTTAGCTTTTATGCTTAGGTCTTTGATCCATTTTGAATTAATTTTTATATTAGTTAGGGGTCCAAATTCATACTTTTGCATGTGAATATCCAGTTTTTCCAGCACTACTTTTTTGAAAATCCTGTTCTTTATGAATGGTCTTGCCACCTGTATCAAAAATTATTTGGCCATCTATCAACAAATTTATTTCTAGATTATCTGTTCTTTTCAGTGGTCTAAATGTCTGTCTTTATGCCACACTGTTTTGATTACAACTCTTTATTAAGTTTCATAATTGGAAAGTGAGAACCTTTTCAGAATTGTTTTGGCTATTCAGCTTTGAGGTTCCATATTAATTTTAGGATAGATTTTTCTATTTTTGCAAAAAAATATCACTGGGATTTTGATAAGGATTATGTTGACTCTACAGACCACTTTGGGTAGTATTGCTATCTTAACAATATTAAATCTTTCAATTCATGACCATGGGAAGTCCTTTTCACATTGTTCTAAATTATTAGTGTAGAGAAACACAACTGATTTCTCTGTGTTGATTTTGCGTACTGCAACTTTTTTGAAATTGTTATTCTAACAGGTTTTTTCTTTTTCTTTTTAGTGTGGAATATTTTCTGCATATAAGATCATGTTATCTGTAAAGAGTTAATTTTATTTTTTCCTTCTCAGATTGAATGCCTTTATTTCTTTTTCTTGCCTTATTGCCCTGGCTAAAACTTCTAATACTATATTGAATGGAAGTGATGAAAGTGACATCCTTCTCTTGTTCTTGATCTCAGAGGAAAATCCTTCAATCTTTCACTATTGAATATGATGTTAGTGGTGGGTTTTTTGATATATGGCTTTTAATATGTTTGAGTAGTTGCTTTCTATTTTTAGTTCATTTTATGTTTTTATTATAAAAGTATGTTGAGTTTTGTCAGATGCTTCCTCTGCATCAGTTGAGATGGTCCTGTGTCCCCCTCTGCCCTTCATTCTATTAATGTGTTACATTGATTAATTTTTATATGTCGAAGCATTCTTGTGTTTTGGGAATAAGTCCCATTTGGTCATGGTCTATAATGCTTTTTATATGTTGTGGTATTCTGATTACTAGTTTTTCATTAAGGATAGGTTACTTTTCTTCTAATTTCTAAAATTATGGTAAAATACACATAACATAAAATTTACCATCTTAACCATCTTAGATATACAGTAGTTTTAAACACATTCACAAATGCTCGACATCACTAATCATTAGGGAAATGCAAATCAAATACAGTGAGATATACTACTTCACAGCCATTAGCCATTACAATGGCTACTGTTAAAAAAAAAAAAAAAACCCTCAGAAAATGGCAAGTGTTGGTGAGATGTGGAAAAATTGGAACTAAGCCTTGTGCACCCTTGGTGGTAATATAAAATGGTATAACTGCTACAGAAACAGTGTGGCAGTTCCTCAAAAAATTAAAAATAGAATTACCATATGATCCAGCAATTTCACTTCTGTCTGTATACCCAAAAGAATGGAAAACAGGCCTTGAAGCAATATTTGTGCACCCATGTTTACAAGCAGCAGAGGACATTATGCTAAGTAAAATAAGTCAGGAATAAAAAGACAAATACCGTATGATTCTACTTATGTGAGGTACTGAGAGTAGCAAAAATTATAGAGACAGTACAATGGTGATTTCCAGGGACTGGAGGAAGAGAGAATGAGGGAGTTATTTTTTAAGGAGTATAGAGTTTCAGCATTAGTAGACCATTTACTTTTAATGAAACGCGGTATGGAAAGGTTTAATTCTACTATGTTGCTATTTCTTTTGTTGTTCTTTTGCTTTTTGTTTCCTCTTTTACTCCATTTTCTGCTGCCATAACAGAATACCACAGGCTGTGTTATTTATGAAGAAAAGAAATTTATAGTTCCAGAGGCTCAGAAGTACAATAACATGGCTTTGGTATCTGACCAGGGCCTTCCTGCTGCATCATAACATAGTGGAAGGGCAAGTAAGCATGTGAGACAGAAAGAGGATGGGAGATAAACTTTATCTTTCATCAGGAACCCACTCCCAAGATAACTAACCCATTCCTGTGATAACAGCATTCATCTATTCATGAGGGAAAAGTACTCATAATCTAATCACCCCATGAAAATCCCCCTCTTAACATTATTACAATGGCAATTGCATTTCAACTTTTGGAGAGACATTCAAACAAGAGCACTTTCTTTTAAATGAATTGCAGTTTTTAAATGATTCAGTTATCTGCATTATTAGCTTATCAGCTATATGACCCTCTTTTTGTTTTTAAGTGGTTGCTCTAAGGATTACAATGTGTACCTTTATTTCTTT
>NW_016107429.1:3540525-3550942 GCF_001604975.1 Cebus imitator | reverse complement strand
GGCAATTCTCCTGCCTCAGCCTCCTGAGTAGCTGGGATTACAGGCACGCACCACCATGCCCAGCTAATTTTTTGTATTTTTAGTACAGACGGGGTTTCACCGTGTTGACCAGAATGGTCTCGATCTCTTGACCTCGTGATCCACCCGCCTCTGCCTCCCAAAGTGCTGGGATTACAGGCTTGAGCCACCGCGCCCGGCCTCCCTTTATTTCTTTCTGCCTTCAGTAGTATATCACTTTATGCATATTGTAAGACCCATACAATTATATGCTTTCATGTCTCCAGTTTTGTCTTTTATGCTAGTTTTTTTCATATACTTTATATTCGTTATGAGGCTCACAACATGTGGTTTAATTTTTTTCCTTTAAATGGTTTTTAAAGAAATGAAAAATTTTTTAAAGACATTTTTGTTTATCTTTTTTTTTTTTAATTGCATGTTAGGTTTTGAGGTACATGTGAAGAACATGTAAGATTGTTGCATAGGTACACACATGGCAGTATGGTTTGCTGCCTTCCTCCCCATCACGTATATCTGGCATTTCTCCCCATGTTATCCCACCCCAACTCCCCACCCCCTGCTGTCCCTCCCCTGTTTCGTCTCCACAGACCCCAGTATGTGATGCTCCCCTCCCTGTGTCCATGTGTTCTCATTGTTCAACACCTGTCTGTCAGTGAGAGCATGCGGTGTTTGATATTCTATTCTTGTGCAGTTTGCTGAGAATGATGGTTTCCAGGTTCATCCATGTCCCTACAAAGGATACAAACTCATCGTTTTTTTGTGGCTGCGTAGTATTCCATGGTGTATATGTGCCACATTTTCCCTGTCCAGTCTATCATCGATGGGCATTTGGGTTGGTTCCAGGTCTTTGCTATTGTAAACAGTACCACAATGAACATTCGTGTGCATGTGTCCTTATAATATAGAATGATTTATAATCCTTTGGATATATATCCAATAATGCGATTGCTGGGTCAAATGGAATTCCTATTTCTAGGTCCTTGAGGAATGGCCACACTGTCTTCCACAAATGTTGAACTAATTTACACTGCCACCAACAGTGTAAAAGTGTTACTATTTCTCCACATCCTCTCCAGCATCTGTCTCCAGATTTTGTAATGATCACCATTCTAACTGGCATGAGATGGTATCTCAATGTAGTTTTAATTTGCATTTCTCTAATGACCAGTGATGATGAACATTTGTTCATGTTTGTTGGCCTCATATATGTCTTATTTTGCAAAGTGTCTGTTCATATCCTTTGCCCACTTTTGAATGGGCTTGTTTTTTTTTTTTCTTGTAAATCTGTTTTAGTTCTTTGTAGATTCTGGATATCAGCCCTTTGTCAGATGGGTAGATTGCAAAAATTTTTTCCCATTCTGTTGGTTGCTGATTCACTCTAAGGACTGTTTCTTTTGCTGTGCAGCAGCTGTGGAGTTTGATTAGGCCCCATTTGTCTATTTTGGCTTTTGTTGCCAATGTTTTTGGTGTTTTAGTCATGAAGGCCTTGCCTATGCCTATGTCCTGAATGGTTTTGCCTAGATTTTCTTCTAGGGTTTTTATGGTGTTCCATCTTATGTTTAAGGCTTTAATCCATCTGGAGTTAATTTTAGTGTAAGGTGTCAGGAAGGGGTCTAGTTTCTGCTTTCTGCACATGTCTAGCTAGTTTTCCCAATACCATTTATTAAACAGGGAATCATTTCCCCATTGCTTGTTTTTGTCAGGTTTGTCAAAGATCAGATGGTTGTAGATGTGTGGCATTGCCTTCGAGGCCTCTGTTCTGTTCCATTGGTCTATATCTCTGTTTTGGTGCCAGTACCATGCTGTTTTGATTACTGTAGCCTTGTAGTATAATTTGAAGTGAGGTAGCATGATGCCTCCATCTTTGTTCTATTTGCTTAGAATTGACTTGGCTATGCGGGCTCTCTTTTGGTTCCATATGAAGTTTAAGGTGGTTTTTTCCATTTCTGTGAAGAAGGTCACAGGGGATAGTGTTGAATCTGTAAATTACTTTGGGCAGTATGGCCATGTTCATGACATTGATTCTTCCTAACCATGAGCTTGGAATGTTTCTCCAACTGTTTGTGTCCTCTTTTATTTCATTGAGCAGTGCTTTGTAGTTTTCCTTGAAGAGGTTCTTTACATCCTTTGTTAGTTGTATTCCTAGGTATTTTATTCTCTTTGTAGCAATTGTGAATGACAGTTCGTTCTTGATTTGGCTGTCTTGTAGTCTGTTACTGGTGTATAGGAATGCTTGTGATTTTTGCACATTGGTTTTGTATCCTGAGACTTTGCTGAATTTGCTTATCAGTTTCATGAGATTTTGGGCTGAGACAGTGAGGTCTTCTAAATATACAATCATGTCGTCTGCAAATAGAGACAATTTGACCTCCTCCTTTACTACTTGAATACCCTTTATTTCTTTTTCTTGCCTGATTGCTCTGGCTAGAACTTCCAATACTATATTGAATAGGAGTGCTGAGAGAGGGCATCCTTGTCTAGTGCTGGATTTCAAAGGGAATGCTTCCAGTTTTTGTCCATTCAGCATGATATTGGCTGTGAGTTTGTTGTAAATAGATTTTATTATTTTGAGATATATTCCATCAATAACTAGTTTATTGAGGGTTTTTAACATAAAGGGCTGTTGAATTTTAAGACATTTTTGTTTTTCTACATATTTACCATTTCCAGCTCTCTCTGTTTTCTTTTGTAAAGATTAATGATGTTGTCTATGTGGTGTGTCTTTTAGTTTAGGTAGCTGATGATGAAGTGTTTTAGTTTTGGTTTGTCAGAAGAGTGTTGTTGTTGTTTCGCCATTACTTTTTAAGCACATTTCCTCTGAATTTATGTTTCTACATTGAAAGATTTTTAAAATTTTTCTTAAGTGTTTTAAGGACATCATTGTCAATTACTTAATATACTATCTATAGTATGTGGTAATCTTTTTTTTATGAAATGTATCTTTTTGCTATCTACTTTTAAGCCTTTTGCTTCCTCCCTCCCCCCCGCCATTTTTATTTTAGGTTAAGGAGGTACATGTGCAGGCTTCTTACATGGGTAAACTATGTGTCACTGAGGCTTGGTGTATGAAAGATTCCATTACCCAAGTAGTGAACATAGTAGTACCCTGTAGGTAGCCTTGCAATTAATTTCCTCCTCCCACCCTTTTCCCTCAAGCAGTCCCCATCCATTATATCATTGTGTGCAGGTGTACTCAGTGTTTAGCTCCCACTTGTAAGTGAGAACATGTGGTATTTGGTTTTCTCTTCCTGTGCTAGTTCACTGAGAATAATGGCCTCTAGTTGCTTCCATATTGCTGCAAAGGATATTATTTCATTCTTCTTTATGGTGTTGTAGTATTCCATTATGTATATGTACCACATTTTTTTCATTCAGTTCCGTGTTGATGGACCTCTTTGTTGATTCCATGTCTTCGGAGAGTGCTGCAGTTAACAAACGAGTGCATATGTCTTTTTGGTAGAATGATTTATTTTCCTTGGGATATATGTGCAGTAATAGAATTGCTGGGTCAAACAGTAGTTTAACTCTTAGTTCTTTGAGGAATCTCCAAACTGTTTTCCTCACTGGCTGGACTAGTTTACATGTCCACCAACAGTGTATATGTGTTTTCTTTTCTCTGCAACCTTGCCAGCATTGGTTGTTTTTTGACTTTTTAATAATAGCCATTTTGACTGTTATGTGATGGTATCACATTGTGGTTTTGATTTGGCATTTCTTTAATAATTAGTGATAGTGAGCTTTTTTTAATGTATTTCGTAGCCAGTTACATGTCTTCTTTTGAGAAATGTTCATATCCTTTGCTTATTCTTTAATGAGGTTCTTTTTTTTTTTTTGCTTGCTGATTTGTTTAAATTCCTTATAGATTCTGGATACTAGACCTCTGTTAGATGTAGAGTTCACAAATATTTTTTCCCGTTCTGTAGGTTGTTTGTGTACCCTGTTTATAGTTTCTATTGCTGTGCAGAAGCTCTTTAGTTTAATTGGGTCCCACTTACTATTATTTTTTTTTTTGTTACAGTTGCTCTTAAGGGCTTGGTCATAAATTCTTTGTCAAGGCCAGTGTCAAGGAGGGTATTTCCCAGGTTTTATTCTAGGGTTTTTATTGTTTTAGGTGTTACATTAATTAACTTAAGTCTTTAATTCTTCTTAAGTTAATTTTTGTATATGGTGATTGGAAGGGGCCCAGTTTCAATATTCTGCATATTGGCTAGCCAGTTGTCCCAGCATCATTTATTGAATAGGAAGTCCTTTCCTCATTGTTTGTTACTGTCAACTGTGTCAAAGATCAGGTGTTTGTAGTTGTGTCACTTTATTTCTAGGTTCTTTATCCTGTTCCATTTGTCTGTGTGTCTGTTTTTTACCTAGTACTCAGTGTTACGTGTGTCTGTTTTTGAACCAGTACCATTCTGTTTTGGTTATTGTAGCCTTGTAGTATAGTTTGAAGTTGGGCAGCTTTGTTCTTTTTGCTTAGGACTGTATTGGTGACATGGGCTCATTTTTGGCTCCATATGAATTTTAGAAGAGTTTTTTTTTCCCTAATTCTGTGAAGAATGACATTGGTAGTTTGATAGGAATAGAGGTGAATCTCTAAATAGCTTTGGATAGTGTGACTATTTTAATGATGTTGATTCTTGCTGTCTGTGGGCATGGATTGTTTCTATTTGTGTTGTCTCTGATATCTTTGAGCAGTGTTCTGTAATTCTCATTTTAGAGATCTTTTGCCTCCTTGTTGAACTGTTTTCCTAGGTATTTTATTCTTTTTGTGGCCATTGTAAATGGGGTTACATTCTTGACTTGAGTCTGGGTGCTGTTGGCATATAGAAATGCAATTGATTTTTATACATTGATTTTGTATGCTGAAACTTTACTGAATTTGTTTATTGTTCTAGAAGCCTTCTGGTAGAGTCTGTGGGGTTTTCTATATATAGAATCATATCATCAGCAAAGATAGATAGTTTGACTTCTTTTTTCATTTGAATGTCTTATATTTCTTTCTCTTGCATAATTCCTCTGACAAAGACTTCCAGTACCATACTGAATAGGAGTAGTGATACTGGTCATCTTTGTCTTGTTCCAATTATCAAGGAGAATGCTTCAGCTTCTATCTGTTGAGTATAATGCTGGCCATAGGTTTGTCATAGATGGCTCTTATTATTATTATTGAGATAGAATCTTGCTCTGTCATCCAGGCTGGAGTACAATGGCTCAAACATAGTCCACTGCAACCTTGAACTCCTGGGTTCAAGGGATCCCCCTGCCTCAGCCTCCTAAGTAGCTGACGTTACAGGTGCACACCACCAAGTCTGGCTAATTTTAAAATTTTTAGTAGAGATGAGGTATTTCTTTGTTGCCCACGCTGGTCTCAAACTCCTAGCCTCAAGCAATCCTCCTTGTTTGGCCTCCCAAAGTGCTGGGATTATAGGACTGGTTTACTGTGCCCAGCCCAATTGACACTAATTATTTTGAGATATGTTCCTTAGACACCTAGTTCGTTGAGAGTTTTTAACTTGAAGGAATGTTGAATTTTATTGAAGGCCTTTTCTGCATCTATTGAGATGATTATGTGGTTTTTATTGTTAATTCTGTTTATGTGGTGAATCACATGTATTGATTTGCATATGTTGAACCAACATTGCATCCCATGGATAAAGAGCAGTTGTTTTGATGTGCTGCTGCATTAGTTTGCTAGTATTTTTATTGAAGATTTCCTCATCTACATGCATCAGGAATATTGGCCTGAAGTTTTTTGTTGTTGCAGCTGTGCCAGATTTTGACATCAAGATGATGCTGGCTTTGTTCAAAGAAATAGGGAAAATTTCCTCCTCCTTGATATTTACGGAACAGTTTCAGTAGGATCGATATCAGTTCTTGTTTGTATGCCTTATAGAATTTGGCTGTGAATGTATCTGGTCAAGGACGTTTTTTGGTTAGGAGGATTTTTATTAATGATTCAGTTTCAGAACTTGTTATTGGGCTGGCCAGGTTTTCACTCTCTTCCTGGTTCAGTCTTTGGAGATTGCTTTTAGGAATTTATCCATTTCCTCTAGATTTTCTCATTTGTGTGCATAGAGATGTTCATAGTTGTTTCTGAGGATCTTCTGTATTTCTGTGGGGTTGGTTGTAATATCATCTTTGTGATTTCTGATTGTGCCAATTTGGATCTTCTCTCTTTTTTGTTAATCTAACTAGCAGTCTGTTAATCTGTTTTTGTTTTTTTTTTTTTTTCCTTGAGACAGAGTCTCACTGTGTCTCCCAGGCTGGAGTAGTGCACTGATGTAATCTCAGCTCACAGCCACCTTCCCTTCTGGAGTTCAAGAGATTCTTGTGCCTCAGCCTCCCAAGTAGCTGGGACTGTAAGCCTGTGCCACCACATGTGGCTAATTTTTGCATTTTTAGTAGAGATGGGGTTTCACCATGTTGGCCAGGCTGGTCTCAAACTGCTGACCTCAAGTGATCTGCCTAGTTTGTCCTCCCAAAGTACGGGGATTGCAGTGTGAGCTGCCGTACCCGGTTCACAGTGTATCAATCTTGTTTCTTCTTTCAAAGAACCATCTTTTGGTTCCATTGATCTTTTGTTTGGATTTTGGCATCTCAATTTCATTCAGTTCTCTGATTTTAGTTATTTTTCTTCTGCTAGCTTCAGGGTTAGTTTGTTCCTTTCATTCTTGTTCTTTTAGGTGCAGTGTTATCCAGGCCAGAGTGCAGTGGTGTGATCTTGGCTCACTGCAACCTCTGTCTCTGGGGCTGAAGCAATTCTTCTGCCTCAGCCTTCCGAGTAGCTGGGACTACAGGCATGTACCACCATGCCTAGCTGGCTTTTTTTGTATTTTTAGTAGAGACAGGGTGTCACCATGTTGGCCAGGCTGATCTTAAACTCCTGACCTCAAGTGATCTGTCTGCCTTGGCCTCTCAAAGAGTTGGGATTACAGGTATGAGCCACCACATCCAGCCAATTTGAGAACTTTGTAACTTCTTGATGTAGGTGTTTAGCACTAAAAGCGTTCATCTTACTACTGCTTTCGCAGCATCTCAAAGATTTATGTTATGTCTTTCTTTTCATTAATTTCAAATAATTCATTTATTTCTTCCTTGATTTCATTGTTCACCCAGAGGTTATTCAGTAGTTTTAAAATTTCTGTGTAATTGTGTGATTTTGAGAAATCTTGCTATTCATTTCTTTTTTTACTGCACTGTGGTCCAACTGTGTGCTTGGTATAATTTTTAATGTTTTTGAATTAATTGAGACTTGCTCTGTGGCCAAGCATGTGGTCGATCTTAGACTGTGTTCTGCTGCAGATGAGAAGAATGTATATTCTGTGTTTGTTGGGCAGAGGATTCTGCAGATGTTTATTAAATCTAATTGATTAGGTGTTGAGTTTCAGTCCAGAATTTTTGTGCTATGTTTCTGCCTTGATGATTTGTCTAATGCTTTCAGTGGGATGTTGAAATCTCTCACTATTATTGTATTTGTCTAAGTCTTTATACAGGTCAAGAAGAACTTATTTGATGAATCTGAGTGCTTAAATGTTGGGCATGTACATATTTAGGAGAGCTAAGTCTTCTTGTTGAGTTGAATTCTTTATTATTATGTCATGCCTTTCCTTGTCCTTCTTAATTGTTGTTGGTTTAAAGTCTGTTTTAGTTGGCAGAAGAATAGCGACCCCCGCTCTTTTTTTGTTTTCTGTTTGCCTGAAAGATGTTTCTTCATCCCTTTACTTTGAGCCTCTGGGTGTTGTTACTTGTGGGATGGTAACAACACCCAGAGGCTTAAAGTAAAGGGATGGAGAAACATCAAAGACAGCAAACAGTTGACTTGCTTCTTTATCCAACTTGCCATTCTATTCCTTTTAAGTCTGTCATTTAACCCATTTATATTCAGGGTCAATATTGATATGTTAGGGCTTGATTTTGTTGTCATATTTTTAGTTGGTTGTTATGTAGACTTGATTGCATCGTTAGTTTATAGTGACAATGAAATATGTGTTTAAGTGTGCTTTGTGAAGACAGGTATCATTTCTTCATTTCCATGTTTAGCACTCCATTTAGGAGCTCTTGTAACCAGGTCTAGTGGTAGTAAATCCCCTTAGTATTTTGCATGTCTGAAAAGGACTTC
The DNA here is from genome assembly GCF_001604975.1 of Cebus imitator. NCBI lineage: Eukaryota > Metazoa > Chordata > Mammalia > Primates > Cebidae > Cebus > Cebus imitator. The sequence continues at coordinate 3,542,811 of NW_016107429.1, read as the reverse complement.
ATTTTTCCCTTGTTATGACGTTTAGTTTTATAGGATATGAAATTCTTGGTTGGAATTTCGTTTCTTTAAGGATATTGAAAATAGGCCCCACTGTCTTCTGGCGTGTAAGGTTTAAGTTGAAAGGTGTGCTATTAGCTGGATGGGATTCTTTTTGTAAATGCTCTTTTCTCTAGCTACCTTTATGATTTCTTTCTTTTACATTGACCTTGGAGAATCTGATGACTATGTGTCTTCGGGATAGTTATCTTGCATAATATGTCACAGAGGTTCTTTGAATTTCTTCAATTTGCATATTGACCTGTCTAGTGAGATTTGGAAAAGTTCTGGGGACTGTAGAAAAAGAAAGAACAAATTGCTTGTTCTCTTCCTGGAATGGGAAAGTGTTGTAGATTTGGTCTCTTTATATAACCCCATATTTCTTAGAGGTTTTGTTCATTTTCTAAATTACTTTTTACCTCAGGTTGGGGGTGCTCACACTGGGGAATGCCATGGGTATGTGGTGTGCAAGTGGGAGTGCTTTAGTAAGGAGAGTCCCACAGGCAGCGGTATTCTAGCCAGGATGATGGGGAGTGCTGCAAGTGAGGGGGCTACATGCAGGAAATGCTCCTGTGGGCACTTTGGGTGGTAAGTGCTCCAGCAAGGGGCACTGCAGGCACGGGGCCATGTGGGAGGGGGATGCTTCAGCCAGAGGCTCTCTGGTGGTGCCAGCAGGAACACCACAGGTGGGAAGCACTCTGGCATTGGTAGTTGGCTTGCCTTGGGTGGGCAGCTCTGGCAAGGGGCATCACAGGAGGGGGGCATTCTGATGGGGGACAGGGACTCAGCAGGTGGGAAGTTTGCTGAAGGAGTGGCAGTGAGGTCACAGGCAAACAATTCTGGCAGGAGGATGTCAGCAAAAGTGTTCTGGTGGGACAATGGTGGCTACACTGCTTGCATGCATGACCAGGCAGGGACTCTTGGAGGAGTGTTTTCTTTATTATTGATTTCAACAATTTGATTGTTTAATTATGACGTACCTAACATGGTTGATGTGTGTTTTATCCTGTTTGGTATTCACTGAACTTTTTGGATCTATGAGTTTACTATTTTCATCACATTTAGAAAATGTGATTTGGCCAATATTTTTTTCTTCCTTCTTTCTACTCCTTTTTTTTTTTTTTTTTTTTTTTTTTTTTTTTTTTTTTTTTTTTTTTTTTTAATATACCTTCAATTACACACACATACATTAGACTGCTGGTAATTTTCCCATAAGTCACTGAAGATCTATTCATTTTTTTCCCTTGGCTTTTTCCTTTGGCCTCATTTTGTTAGATTTTATTACTATATCTTTAAATTCTTTATTACTGATCTTTTCTTCTGTCTTATCTAATTTACTCTTAAGCCCATCCAATAAGATTTTCATTGTTGATGGGTTTTTCTTTTATGGAAGTTCCATTTGGTTCTTTTTTTTTTTTTTTTTTTTTTTTTTTTTTTTTTTTTTTTTTTTTTTTTTTTTTTTTTTTTTGTATTTTTCTTTTCTAGTCGAATTTATTTTTTCTTTTAAATACTTCAATATAGTTATAATAGCTGTTTAACAACCTATTTGCTAGTTTGCCATCTTTGTCATCTATGGCCCTGTTTCTGTTGACTAAATTTTCAGATGGTATGGTCACATTTTTCTTTCTTGACATGCCTTGTAGTTTCTGCTTAGATGCTGGACATTGTGATATTGGTAGTTGTTGAGAGCCTGGATTTTGTTATTTTCCTTTAATGAGTATTGGACTTAGCTTTGGTGAAGAGTTAATTTACTTTTGACCAGTTTGGCCCCTTCAAGACATGTATTGAAGTTTTGAAAGGAATATCTACAATAGCCTTTGTTCCAACTATTTTTTAGCCCTCTGGATTTCTATTCCTTGTCTTGAATTAAGGTCCAAAGAGTTTTTAGTCTGCATAGTCCAGTCTGCTTGGATTGTCTGTATACCCTTTATGAGTTCTGGTACTTGTTTGGCTTAACAGCTCTCAGTTGTTTTTGGCTCAGCCTGTTCTTAGCAGTAACTCAAGGGAACAAGGGTGAAAGTTTCTGGAGCTTCCTTTCTATGCAGCTGCTTCTTTCTGAAGCAGCCCCACAACTTCCAGTTGCATCAGCCTGCTTGAACTGTGAGACTGATATTCTCAACTCAGCTCTCTATGATCTCTGTCTGCATCATGGCTCTAAGCAGAAAGCCCAAGCTCACTGTTTTTTTTTCTCTTTCTCTCAGGGCTAATAGTCTTCCATTATCTGTTATCCTATGTCTTTTTTTTTTTTTT
>NW_016107429.1:3534205-3538770 GCF_001604975.1 Cebus imitator | reverse complement strand
TGAGGAGAGAGTCTTTGCCTGATTATTGAAGTTAAGAATAATATATTTTGTGTGGTTTGAAATACTTTATGGAAGGTCTTTTTATTCCTATTTCTTATAAGAATCTACTCAATAGATAGATTCCTATTACATTATAAATGTTGGAAATATAGTTTTTATGTATAACAGCTCTTTTGTAACTGGACTTTTTCCACAGAGCTTATCAAAACACAATAGAAGCAATATTGGAACTGAAGGTGGACCACCTCCTTTTGTGCCTTTTGGACAGGTAATGACTTTTGTGTTGGGAGTTGAATTTAAATTAGGAACAGGTATTTTTCATTAGTATTCAAGCTGTATTTCATTATGTGCTGAACTGTTTATTAAGAGGTTATGGTGTTATTTGGAAATCTGAAGTTTAAGGAATTTAATAATTTTTTGGTTTTTTTACTTCACTGTAATTATATGGTTGATGTTTGCAAGAGCTGTTAACCCAAAGATTGAAGGAATTAAGAGTCATATCTGAAAAGTAACTTATAACCAATTAAAATAGGATGGAGGAAGGGTTTTTTTTTAAGAGAAGTTCAAAAGTAAGAAAACAGAAATATGTCATAATTTCTCATTTGTTCATTAAAAACATAAGATGGGGAGAGAAATGATGCTACACAGGGTAATCAGATGAAATGCTACTTTGAGGCAGCTCCACTTCTGACCAGTATCTTGTGATTTCAGTTGTCTTCAGCATCAGATTGCTTCTCAACAATCTTTTCCAACCTGTTCTTGCTTTATCCCTGACAATTCTAAGAATAATTCTTGTGGCAACTTGCTCTTCTGATGATGCCATCAAAATTTAGCTGTTTGTAATCTGCCTTGCATTTGCTCTTTAATTTTTTTCAAGAGTGCTGGGCTGGGTAAGAGTAGCAATGAATTGTGGAGATAACAGGTAGGCAACAGATCTGCACATCCATAACAAGATTATGTGTGTGTGTGTCTGTGTGTCTAAATTTTGGTATTTAGTACGATCTTCAAAAGGCTTTTGTAAGATCTACTCTCACTTAAGTAAATCATTTTTGCAACAAACCTATTTTGAAGCATTTTAAAAATAATGTTTTTTCTTTTACTGAGTTTGGAAGAAGAGATAGCCAAGATAAAAGGAAGTATGAAGTCCTGTGGCGTGATCCATGTTGATGATTGATATTCTCCCAGTGTAATAAAAATCCCCATAAGGAAAGCAGTGCAAACATTCTAATAACTTATATTTGAAAATAATAATGATTTATGTAAAAATTTACTCTTAAACATTTTGATGATAATATTTCTCTTCCAGAAAGACTTATGATCTAATTATTCTTAAGACTTTTAAGTGTTTTATAGCTTTTGGGGGTTTAGGGGATATAATAAAAGGTATAATTTTAATAATATTATTTGTTTATAAAGTTCATTCTGAAAAAATTCTTAGGCAGCATCTTGCAGCCTTGTACATGGATTGAAGATAGGTAATGCTGAGTGTGTGTTGGTGTCAATATGATGTATTTTTATTACTGAAATTTTTCTGTATTTGTGTAACACGTTTCTTTGAGATATTCCTCCTTTTCATTTTTTTTTTAATGAGTTGAGAAAAAGTTCATTTTATAGAATTTTTACTGGTAAAATTGGAATGGAGATCAGAATTGAGGGCTTATTTTTAGGCAGTGGTACCTTTTTGTAATTTATGAGAAAAAATATGAAAACTTTGAAGTCTGATTTTGGACAAGAGTATGTTTTTAGAGTGTGGTTTATAAGTGCAGAGACTTTTTTTTATATTGTGATATAATTGTAATTACCAATCCACATATGGATATTGTGGTATAATATGGAAATTAAGCTCTTCATGACAAAACCAAATTTAGATCTTATTGTGCATTAGTCAAGATTTTTTGAAACATAAAATTATTTAAGTAATTACCCTAAAATGAAAGTTAGCTCTCTTGATTCAGTATATGTTTTAAATATGTGCCTGGCTTAGATGCCCACAAATTCATATAGCTTTTAATTTTATTTACTAGTTATGTTTGTTTAAAAGTTATTTTTCCAATTTTCTACTTTTAAATATATGGGATAGAATTTTATTTGTGTAGGCTTTTAGCTATTGTAAAAGATACAAGATACTTTCTTTTGAAGAAGTTTTACTTTCTAGTGAAAACTTGAATCTCTTTTGGAACTACTCAGTTGACTTATTCTTACTTGTTTTACCAGAAGTGTGTATCTCATGTCCAAGTGGATAGCAGAGAACTTGATCGAAGAAAAACATTGCAAGTTACAATGCCTGTCAAAGCTACAAATGATAATGATGAATTTGAAAAGCAGAGGACTGCTGCTATTGCTGAAGTTGCAAAGAGCAAAGAAGTAAGAAATCAAATCATTACACATTTCTTATTTCTTAACGTTATGTTCTGTTTAGATTACCCATGATCATTATTGTCTTTTCACATAAGCTACCTAATTCAACAAATACTTAACCTTGTTCTTCTTACATATTCCATAAGTAGGAATGCTCTGCCACTGTATGGAATCTTACATGTTTTACTCATGTGTCCTGTTTCCAGATCTCTAAGATAGTTCCAGCCAGTTACTTTTGCTGGCAAATTACCCTTCTTTTCTCCTTCTTCCCTTTTTTTTAAAGAATGTAGCAACTGGGCACACTTTTTATTCTGGCAGAGAGTTTCCTATTAGTAGTTGGGCTAGTTGCCACTTTTTTGGGGATAATTTCCCCTTATTAATAGCAATTTATGAGAAATAGCAACTTCTGAGAGATGAATAAAAATGTTGCTGAGAATGGCAACTTCTGAGAGATGAATAAAAATGTTGCTGAGAATTTATTTCTATTGTATGACTGAATAGTATTCATTATGTGTAGACAGTCAGCTCTCCATATCTGTGGATTCAACTCTTCCTAACTGTGGATTCAACCAACAGTGGATAAAAAATATTTGTTGGGGGGAAAAGGGATGGTTGCATCTGTACTAAATTTATACAAATTTGTCTTGTGCTTATTCCGTCATGAGATAGTATAACAACTATTTATATAACATTTACACTATATAAGGTATTACAAGTAATCTAGAGATGATTTAAAGTATACAAGAATGGCTGGGCGTGGAGGCTCACGTCTGTAATCTCGGCACTTTGGGAGGCTGAGGTGGTGGATCACGTGAGGTGACGAGTTCAAGACAAGCCTGACCAACATGGCAAAACCCCATCTCTGCTAAAACTACAAAATTAACCATGCACTGTGGTGCATGCCTGTTATCTGAGCTACTCAAGAGGTAGAGAGAGGAGAATCACTTGAACCCAGGAGGTGGAGGTTTCAGTGAGCTGAGATTTCGCCATTGCATTCCAGCCTGGGCAACAATAGTGAAACACAGCCTCAAAAAATAAAAATTAAAAAATAAGTATACAAGAGGATGTGCATAGGTTATATGCAAATACGATATCATTTTATGTAAGGGACTTGAGTGACCATGTTTTTTGTTATCTGCTGGGAAAGTGAGAGTGATGGGAGTCCTAGAGCCAATCCCTGTATACTATATTTTCTTATCCCTTCACCTGATGGTAGGCAGTCAGGTTGATTTCATAACTTGGCTATTGTAATAGTGCTGCGGTAAATATGGGAGATAATCTCTGTGACCTACTGATTTCCTTTCCTTTGGATAAATACCCAGTAATGGATTGCTCAGTCATATGCTAGTTTTATTTTTTAGTTTTGTTGAGCAACCTCCATATTGTTTTCTGTAATGGCTGCACTAATTTACATTCCCACCAACAGTGCATAGAGTTCACCTCTCTTTACATCTTCACTGGTATTTGTTATTTTTTTATTTTTGTCTTTTTGATTATAGCAGTTTTAACTGGGTTGAGATAATACCTCATTTTGTTTTGATTTGCATCTCCTTGATGGTGTTATGAGACACCCAGGGTTCAGTCTAGATCCTTCTGCTCACTGCACAGAAAGCCAATCACTGAAATATGAGTGTTGCTAGGAAAGAAGGCTTTCATTTGGTGCTGCAGCTGAAAAGATGGGTGATCAGTCTCAAATTCATCACCCTGATGGGCTAAAATTAGGGATTTATATATCAGGGAAGAAATGTAACTATGTGCAGGAAAACAGGAACTAAGGAGGGGTAAGGAAGCAATTATGATGAATGAAGGATGTGGCATCTCATTGTTTGGATGTGGTAATCTGGTGAATTTTAGTTCTTTGATACTTTTTTGAAAGGCCTGAATGTCATTTCCTGAAGAAGGGACTCAGATAAAGATAAATTAAGTGGAAGCTTCAGACTTTAAGATCAGAAGGGTCGGTTTCTGTTTATACAAAAAAAATGTGTCTATGGAACTACTGGGCTGATTTCAATGATAAATGATGTTGAACATATGTTCATATATCTGTTGGCCATTTGTATGATCTTCTTTGGAAAAATGATATTCAAATCATTTATCCACTTTTAAATTGGATTTTGTTGTTTTTTTGAATGTTATGTTCCTTATGTATTCTAGATATTGACCCCTTGTCAGATGGATAGTTTGCCATTATTTTCTTTTTTTTTTTT
>NW_016107429.1:3515719-3534094 GCF_001604975.1 Cebus imitator | reverse complement strand
CAGTAGCTGGGACTACAGGCGCACGCCACCGCGCCCAGCTAATTTTTTTTGTATTTTTAGTAGAGGCGGGGTTTCACCATGTTGGCCAGGATGGTCTCGATCTCTTGACCTCGTGATCCACCTGCCTCGGCCTCCCAAAGTGCTGGGATTACAGGCATGAGCCACTGCGCCCGGCTGCCATTATTTTCTTTAATTCTGTAGGTTGTTTCTTCACTCTGTTGATTGTATTCTTGGCTGTGCAGAAGCTTTTTAATTTGATACAATCTCATTTGTCTATTTTTACTTGCGTGCCTGTGCTTTTGAAGTCTTATCCAAAAAACTTTGCCCAGACCAACATCCTGAAGTAACAAACCCCTCCCTCTTATATTATTGATAACCAAAGGCTCTCTTTTCATTATTTAGAATTTTTTGGCTTATTTGTAATAGGTGTTTTTCTAGTTACTTATTGATTTCTCTTATACTGTGATAAGAAATTTTAGGTCATAAATTAGTTGCTACATAGACATTTCTTAACCAGTAAGATTGAAATTGTTTCCTTTATTCAGAATCTGTAATGAATCTTAGCTTACAATTGCTTTCCTATTTAATTCTGAAGTAAGCAGTAGTCTTCTTGAATTTTGGTTGTTCTTCCTGCAGGGTCTTTCTGTTGTCAGTCTAGTGAGGGGCCAGACGCACAAGCTCTGGAATCACAGCCTGAAAGCATGTCTTGCTGACACTTTTGGATAGTTACTCAGCTTTTTATATTCCCCCACCCCTTTTTTTCTAATTTGTGAAATTCGGAGATAATAATGGTACCTACTTCATATGTGAGAATAAAACATTTAGAACTAATACAGCTACTACCTGACACAGATCATAACACTTGCTCAGAGCTCTCAATAAGCATGACTATCGCTGTTCTTCACTTGTTCCTCTATCCAAGGCATACTTTTAAAAATCCAGTTTTACCATTTCTTAAATTAATACATTTTACATAACTTACATGAAATATACTTATTGTTCCAATAAGAGATAAAATTGTGGAGTTTCAGAAGATACTGAAAATACATATTTTTAAAATGATTACAGAAAGATGTTCTTTTGATTTACGTTTATCTCAAATGAACTTTTCTACCTAGGATTTTGTTGGATGTGGTTATAGCTGTCTATTTATTAGAGCATAGTTAATCTATTGTAAGGTGCTTCTTTTTGTTGTCACAATTGATGTTTTCCCATAAATATTTGATAATTAAAGCATCTTAGATTTTTTTTACAGCAGATATCAGAACATATCAATTTATAAATGAGAGAGCTGATGGAGGCTCAAAACTAACAAACAAACTTGGAACTTGCCCAAGGTTATCCAGTGATAATTGTAGGACTCAATGGATATGTAACATAGAAGATCTGAATCATAAATAATGTAAACATACTAAATAAGCAGATTGCAATTTTAAATATAATAGTCTGTTTAGGCCTCAAGATAGTGAGAGCTCAGTCAAAACTTGAAGGAATAAGAGAATTAGCTACTTGGTTATCTGAGCAAGAGTATTCTAGGCAGAAGGAAAAGCCATGGCAAAGGCTCTAAAGCAGGAGCACAGAGAAACAGCAGAGTGGCCAATGGAAGCAGAGAGAGCAAAGGGACAAGCAGTAGAAGATAAAGTCAAGAGAGATAATAGAGGTTAACTTATGTAGGGCCCTGTAAACTATTATAAAGACATTATACTTCCTTCAAGGAGAAACAGGAGCCTTTGGAATGTTTTGAGCACAGCAATTAAAATCAGCTGACCTATATTCTAAAAGGGTAATTCTAGGCTCAGCGTGGTGGCTCACACCTGTAATTCCAGCACTTTGGGAGGCCGAGGCGGGTGGATCACGAGGTCAGGAGTTCAAGACCAGCCTGGCCAACGTAGTGAAACCCCGTCTCTACTAAAAATACAAAAAAATTAGCCTGGCATGGTGGCGCGTTCCTGTAGTACCATCTACTGGGGAGTCTGAGGCACGAGAATCACTTGAACCCAGGAGGTGGAGTTTGTAGTGAGCCGAGATTGCACCACTGTACTCCAGCTTGGGCAACAGAGTGACATTTGGTATAAAAAAAAAAAAAAAAGGTTAATTCTAGCTGTTGTGTTCAGACTTGGTTGTAGAGAAGGAAAATTGGAATCCAATAAGTAGAGAATTACTGAAGTAATCCAGGATTTTAAAAAATGGTTATGGCTTGGACAAATACAGCAGTTGTGTAGGTAGTGCAGAGTGGTCAGATTCTGGAATTTTAAAGGAGCCATTAGGGTTACTGAGATTCAATATAGGGTACATGAGAAGATATGGTATCAGGAATGAATCTGGCCAGGCGTGGTGGCTCATGCCTGTAATCCCAGCACTTTGGGAGGCTGAGTCAGGTGGATCACCTGAGGTCAGGAGTTTGAGACCAGCCTGACCAACATGGAGAAACCCCATCTCTACTAAAAATACAAAATTAGCTGGGTGCGGTGGCACATGCCTGTAATCTCAGCTACTCAGAAGGCTGAGGCGGAAGAATTGCTTGAACCCAGGAGGCAGAGGTTGCGGTGAGCCAACATTGCGTCATTGTAATCTAGCCAGGGCAACAAGAGTGAAACTCCATCTCAAAAAAAAAAAAAAAAATCCAATAGTTTTACCCAGAGAAATTGGCAGGTTAGAGTTTCTTGCCTTGAAATGAAGCCTGGAGTGAACCAGGTGTGAGGAGAGGAAGATCTGGCGCTCCATTTTGAACATGTGAATATTGAGGTACTTACCAGACATGCAGGTAGTAATAATGTTTAATAGACAATAAGACTGAAGGGTGAGCTTTAAAGTAGACACATGCATTTGAGAGTTGTAGACATCTGGATGGTATTGAAAATTATGAGACCAAATGAGATCACCAAAGGAATGAGCATTGATAGAGAACAGAAAAGGCTAAGTAATGAACCTGTAACACTTCAACTTGAACTTAGAGCCTAGATGGCAGAAGTGGAACCAGCCAAGGTATGACCAGTAACAGGATAAAAACAAGACAATGCAGAAAATGTATTATGGAGAAGGGAGTGTTAAACTTATCAAAGGCAATTTAAAAGTTACATAACATAAGGACTTAGAATTGCTATAGAATTGAGGAGGTTGTTTATTCCATCCTCATTTTTCTTAACATTCATAAGGTTGGTGGTACGATAAATCATATGGGGTTAAGATAAAGTGTAATCATGCATGTACCAGTGTGTGGGTTGATGTGGTCAAAATCTATGTGAGTTCTTTAATGATTATTTCAGGTTTTGTTTTTCAGTAAGGAAGTAAGCATGGTTAACAGTGATGTGAAAGAAGGTGTTAGAGTTTGAGAAGTGAGAACATGTAAAATAGTGTTTTAGATGTTTAGGAATATGAATGGCCTAGGGAAACATGGTAAGATTGCTAGACAGCATTAAGGCCCACTTGAGTTTCATAGTCATGATTATCATGGATGCCTAATTCACATATGAACAAGAAGGTGTGGCTCATAAAGGACAGGTAGTAATAATGTTTGGGTAATATTTAGGTTGTGATGGTTCTAGATATTTACATTAATAAGTAGTAAGTTTTTTAGAGCAGTGAAAAGTGACTCTGAAAATGCTACTTATCCTATTCCTTAATCCATAAAATGGAAAGAAAATTATAAGTAAATGCATCCAGAAGATGGGGCCGTTTCACCGGCACCAAAAGAAAAAGCACTTTCGGAATTACGGAATGTAAAATTTGAAAATATCCTGAATTTGGAGCAGCTCAGGTAACAGAGTTTTCAGGTAATTTTGTTCTAGTATATTAACCAAAATAGTAATTACCGTCTGTTATTGAGTGTTTGCCATGTGCTGGCTACTGAGATAATAACTTAATATCGATGTTGTCATTTAATCCTACCAATATCCCAGTGAGGTAGGTTTTCTAATCCCCGTTTTAAAGATGAAAAGCCTGAGGCTCCACGGAAGGTAGAAGTTAAGTGACCTGCCTGAACGCTAAAGATAGTGGCTGGGCCAAGATTAGTCCCAGCCTTGTCTAGTTCCATAGCCTATGTGCTTACCTGTGCTGCCTTGTTTCCTAGTCTAATAAATTTTGTATCGCATTAGTAAATACATTTCTCTAGTTATGCAAGCAATGACTGTGAAGGCATTTCAGATATATTTTTTTTGCTGGGATGCCATAAACCAAAAATTTAATGAATCCGTTAATGAGTCTTTGGTAATTGAAGAAGTGGTTTTAATTTTGATTTGAGTTAAATGTAAATACTGCCTGGTTATCCAAAGATAATCTTGCCTGATAGCTGGATTTAGAACCCAAGTCTCAAGACAGTAGTCAAGTATTTTACTCTAAAATCATTTTAACAAGTAATCTTCACAATGCTTGTATTATTTTCTTCTCTATGGTTGTAATTTTCATTACTTCCCTTTTATTCACAAATTGTAATTATTTTTATTGCCTGGCCTGGATTTATGAATAAAAGAGATTGTGACTAGCAGATATTTTTGCTATCCAAAAAAATAAGTTAATATTTTATTTTTTCGTATAAAACACAATTGAGAAACTTTTAATTACTTCAGTTGTTTTTAGCCATAGCTGAGGTTTTAGAGCCATTTTTAAATGTTTACGTACCTCTCTTTTATCTTTCTCTTATCTAAAGACTAAGACATTTGGAGGAGGTGGTGGTGGTGCTAGAAGTAATCTCAATACCAATGCTGCTGGTAACCGAAATAGGGAAGTTTTACAGAAAGAAAAGTCAACCAAATCAGAGGGAAAACATGAAGGTGTCTACAGAGAACTGGTAAGGCCAAAAAACCAATTACAAATTTAAAGTGTTTTTCTTTAAATGATTCTTTTATTCTTTCTCGCTACCACCACTGGCTTTGTGCAATGTATTATGGATAGATGTTATAACTCTTGAAGACATTCATTAAGGATTACAATTAAATCATTAAAAATTTGGATTGTTTGAAAAATAATTTACTTAAAACTTCTATCTCACTTAAATTACTAATGTCCAAATATTATGTTTTAGAATGGATTAATAAAAAGCCATCAAAAGATGATGCGTTGAAGATATACATTTTTCTGTGCTTCCCCACATCTTTTGTCAAATTTTGTCTAAAGTGATTTTGTTTTGTTTTCTACTCCTTTTTGGTAAGAATATTGTGAAGCAAGCATATGTGTTATGTGGACCTAATTGCAAAACATACCTGAATTTTTAAGATAAAAGAGGAGTCAAACATATTTCTGATATGCTGCAACGTTTTCAGATCTAAGGATGTTGGCAAAAATTCATTTTCCTTTGCCTTTATAGGTGAATGACTGGTTGATTTTTGTCCTTAGAGTACAGAATATCCAAAAGAGCTTAAACCATGGAGGTTTACTATGTCATATAACAAGAAGTTTAGAATTACCAACAAATGTTGGTAAATTCAGGAGTATAACAATATCAGAGCATTCGTGGATATTTCCATGATTTCTTGGCTTTCTCCTTAGGGTTATGTAACTGCCCAATGGGTTCACCTTACCCATTGCCTAAATAGAGCTGATTTATCAAGACAGGGGAATTGCAATAGAGAAAGAGTAATCCACGCAGAGCAAGCTATTGTGGGAGACTGGCGTTTTATTACTAAAATTAGTTTCAGCAATCATTCAGGGATCAGAGGTTTTGAGTTTTGTTTTTTGAGATGGAGTTTTGCTTTTGTTGCCCAGGCTGGAGTACAGTGTGCAATCTTGGCTCACTGCAACCTCCACCTCCTGGGTTGAAGTGATTTTCCTGTCTTCTCAGCCTCCCCAGTAGCTGGGATTATAGGCAACTGCCACTAATACCCAGCTAATTTTTTGTATTTTTAGTAGAGATGGCGTTTCACCATGTAGGCCAGGCTGGTCTCAAACTCCTGACTTCAGGTGATCCACTCACCTTGGCTTCCCAAAGTGGTGGGATTACAGGTGTGAGCCACTGTGCCCCTCAGGATCAGATCAGAGTGTTTTTTTGGATGTGCTTTTACACAACAGATCAGAGTTTTTAAGGACAACTTGGTGGGTTGGGGGAAGCCAGTGAATCAGGAGTTCTGATTGGTTAGGCAGGAGATAAATCATGGGAATTGAAACTGTCCTCTTGCACTGAGTCAGTTCCTGGGTGGAGGCCACAAGGTCAGATGAGTCAGTTAATCCATCAGGGTGTCGCCAGCTGATCCATAAAGTACAAGGTCTGCAAAATATCTCAAGCACTGATCTTAGGAGCAGTTTGAATCTTATAGCCTCAGCTGATCTCCTAGATGTAGTGTAGTACATAATTTCCCACAAGTGTAGTGTAGTACATTATTTACATCTAAAATTTTACTTGCTAAGATAAAGAATTTCCCTTTGGGGGTCTGTAAAGTTCCTTGGTTTTATCTTCCTAAATGACCCTCTGGGTTATGGGCACCCTGCTCACTTTCATTACCTGACAGAATTTTCAGGATAATTGCCCAGAACTAGAATATTGATCCAGATTTTTATATTACCCATCCCTTTTTGTTTCTTCCAAGCTGTAGGAGATCACCACTTGAATCACAGGAATAAGCAGGGTTAGTCTAAAATGTTGGCAAAGAAACTTAAAAACAATTAATGAGACTGGAATTTAATAAGAAATTTATAAGCTATGGAGCATAATTTTTGTCTCTAGTCCTCATTTTTGGTAAAAATAAATTATGTTAGGACTCTGTTTTTCATAGAATAAACTTTAGTCTTATACTTGGCCTGATTATTTGCATAAAGTGCAGCAAGAATGATTATTTCTGCATAGGCCTTTTGGATTGTCTTTGATGGAACTCTGTTCCACAAGGAATTTCAGATAAGATCTTTTAAGGCTATGCCTAGCCATGGGTTTGTATCTTCAGATACCTGTGAGTTGGGTGATCCTCTCCTCTAAAGGCCCCAAGATAAACTGGGAGCTCCTGGTCCTGATAGAAAGTGACTTTCTTTATTGATCATAGGTTAGGAACCCTGTACAGGGACTCTATATATAGGTATGAGACCAGTTCTCTCCATGGGACTTTTATTGTCTCTGCAAGTCGAGATTGCCTCCTTAAAGGGAAGCATATCCCTCTAGTCAAAGCCTTGGTAAAATAACCAGTTTTTCTAATTATGTCATCTTGCAAAAGGAAAATGGATTCCTGTTGCACTCATGCAAACAACTATATTGTGATAAGAGTCTCAAGATAGTTTCCAAATTCTAGAGGAACCAGGCAGAGAGAAACAAACATGCTTTGTTCACAGGACTATACCTTACTCAATTATTAAAGGCCATAAATAGTTCAAAATAAGTTTCCTTGACTTTGAAAAACAAACAAGGATCAGGAATATTCTAAGAAAAATCAAAAGGTTGCGTTAGCTCTCTGAATTCAGTCCATTTCGTTAACTTCTGTTTTGTTTGACACTTGTGAACGTTTCAGCTCTTCTGAGTCCTGTATATTTTTCCTCTATTCCAGTGTTACAATCTTCAAGCTAGTAGAATCCTACATTTGAGAGCACCTGTTAAAGTCTTATAGCTTGATTGTAACCCATCTTTTGAGAAGGAACAAAGCAAGACAAGAATTGTCTGCAAATGACAAAATTTCCAACCTAGTTACAGTTAAAAACATGACTGATAAAGTTTAGTTATCTGTGATTTAGAATAACTTGACAACCTTAATTAATAGCATATACTTAGACATTAGAATTTTAGAAATTCTGTACAATTTTGGAACATATATTTGTATTATTTGCCAAAATATAACTTAAAGAATATTGCAAATGAACATCATTTGGGTAATCTCATGTAACTACACATGTCAAACAATTCTGTTTGAAAGCAAGGCATCAGGAAAGACAATTTTAAAACTTGAAGTTCGATGTTGGGAAGCCTGCTAAATGTTGGAGGACTTAAACGACTTGATGTTATGAAATAGAATTCCATATTGCCACACATTATTTATTTTGCCAAAATGATGACTCAAAAAGCAAAAACCTTTCATTAACCTTTACTGTTACATGAAAATCCTGTTGAAAGCCCAGTTTTTATCCTTGCATTAGTTTATTAATGTTAATCCCAATTTGTTTAAACAAAACCTTATAGATGATTCCATCAAGTCTTAACCAGTTTGACCATGAGGTGAAATCTTTACAAACCTTTTATGACCCTGGCATCTTAAGACAACCTTGCTGTGCTTTTATTTCAATGCTCAATTTATAAAAAGATCATATAATACTTTTTTGAATTTAGTTAATGTTTACACATTTTTTGCAAGATTAATTTTAAAAATCTTTTTATAACTTGCTTAAACCTCTAGCTTTATCTTATCAAATGCTTTTAATTCTTGGGGTTTCTTAAAGAAAAGAGTGGCTTTTTTTTCTCCCAAAACAGCAAGTTGGAGATCCTGCTGCCAGTGCCCCATTGGGTGGTTGGAGGCTGGGTCAGTCCAGAAGCCTTTGGATAGCACCGGGAGTTAGCCTCAGCCGGACATCCTCAGTTGCTCCAGAATATCTTCCAGCCCCATGTGACAGCTAAATCCTCCATGAAAGGAAGCTGATTCAATCATGGCTTTCATGCCCAGCAACCTGTGGGTACTGGGGGATTCTCCATGTTCTCCCCAGCAAGCTGGTCCCCCAAGTCTTGGTGCATGGCTGGCAGCCATGCTAATTATTTTTAAATGACTGAAGAGGGGGGCGGGGAGACAGTATTTGTTGATTTGGTTCTAAAATGGAGGCCAAGAGTCCCAAAATGAAAGAACAGAGTTGGAGTCCACTTCTCTACTCACCATTTCGATGAATGTTAATACCTTGGTATCCTGAATGAGGTCCTCAATATTATCCTGAATGAGGTCCTCAATATGAAGTGGCTCCATTGTCTGGGGTAGATACCTGGGGTTTGTCATCTTGTGCCAGGAAAACTTAGGAGACAGACACACATGAGGAGTTTAGAAGTGGAAGTTTAATAGGCAGTAGAAAAAGGAAGAGAAAGGAAAACAGCTTTCTCTCTAGTGAGAGGGCCAGACTATAATATTCAGCAACCGCTGCAGGGTGTTCTTTTTCTCTCAGAATTTTATAATCTGGCTCGAGGAGGGGATGTCTGATTTGTGTAAGGCTCACAGATTGGTTTGATCTGGTATGATGTTTACATAGTCCTTGGGGAAGGCTGGCCACCCCACCCTAATCTTATCATGCAAATGAACTTTCCTTTCTGCTGGCGCCATGTCCGCCATGTCGTCTGCTGCTTATTGTACGTGTAGCTGACAAAGAGAAGGGACAATGAAGCAACCATCTTGAACATGATTGGCACAACTGCCAGCATCTATATCTGCAGCTCAATTTTATAGGCTGCTCTTTGTTAGAAAGGAAAATTGGTGCTGTTTTTCATTAAAAGGGAAACCTGACCGAGGACTTCTGTACTCTTATTATCTGCTTAAGTAATTTCTTCTTAATTCCTGTATCATTAGGATTCTCCATGCAGTAAATCTTAACACAAAATTTCAAGACAGGAAAGAAAGGGGACTATTTACCTGGTTGAAGGTCTATTTTATCAGAGAAGAAAATTTTTTCTCAAATATTCAGCTGATTTCCATTTATATCTTCTTGACTGGAACTTCCTAAATCAATCACTGATCAAGGGGAATGAGTTTATCATTAAGGGCAGGCTACCTATTCCTTGAATATAAGTCCATCTCATTCTTAAAAATAAAATAAAAAATCAAGGTTTAAATGCAAGACAGAGTGGAAACAGTGAGCTGAAAAAATATATGGTCCCTAACTTAAGAATCTCTTAAACTTGAGTAAATTGAAGAATATTTCTTTGGAGATGTCTTGACAAAGAACACAAGAGAACATTAGCTGATTGGGGTGTGTTGTGAGATTGAAAACATATGAAAGAAATGACATCATAAAGATGATAGAGAAGGTAGTTCAAGGAATTTGCCCCTCTACTGAAGCAACTGTTGAGCTGGCAAGCACTGTCCAAAGCAATTATTTTAGAACTCTGGATCCTAGTCAAACACTTGTGGCATCCAGGGTAAGTAAATGATGAAGGAATGGTGGTCACTGGCTGACCATGGAGATGAAGGAACAGAGACTTCAGTGGCCACACAATCTCAAGGAATGTATTTCTCGTGGGAAAAAAGTTTTAAGTCACTAAGCAAATTGATGACTGTAACCTTCATCAAGTAACAGAAGTGATCCTTGGGGAGGGGGCATAATCCGACTTTCAGTTGCCTAATTACAAGATTCAAAATGTCCAGTAGTTCCCAACCAAAAATTATAAAGCCTACAAAGAAACAGGAAAGTTGAGCCCATTCACAAGAAAAAGAGAAATCCATTGAAACCATACCTGAAATATCCCGGTCATTCGACTTAATTAGACAAAGACTTCAGATGAACTGTCTTACATATGTTCAAAGATCTGAGAGAAACCATTGACAAAGAACCAAAGAAATCAGGAAAACAATGTATGAACAAGTAATGCATATCAAAAAAGAGACAGAAATTTATCAGAAGAAACCGAGTATGTATTCTGGAGCTAATAGCTGAAATTAAAATTTCACTAGATGAGTTCAACAGGTTAGACCTATTTAAGGGTTATAAATGGCTCATTTAAAATATTTTTTGGTGAAGTGCTATGTATGGGACAATATTCTGAATTATATATTTATTTGGGAGATAATTTGGAGAAGGAAAGATTTAATTATTTTTTACATTCACATTAGTTTTTGAATAAGAAAGATAAATTATAGGTGTTTTTACATTTACTTTAGCATGTATACAGCACGGATGGTAAGTAGATTTTCTCTCATGTCAACTCTTATCTGTTGATAGTAGCTACTGTGTTTAGAAGAATTCTATGACACAGGGTTTGGAAAAATGTACTGGTCTTTTTTTAAGAGTCTGCGTAGACGTCTTATTGTGTGTCTGCCACATGCATGCTATGTGTAGGCTAACTAAAAGCCTATTTATGTAACTACTAGATGTATAAAAGTTAAAGGTATGTTTTTCTCTGCTAGGTTTGGCTCAAGAAATTTCTCTGTAGGATATGTTTATACTGCTTAGGTGGTTCTTGAATTCTATTGAGGTCTAGATTTTTAAAAGAGATTTGGATTCTGGCATTTGTAAAGTAGATTTTCCTATTGGGGTATAGCTGTCAAAGCATCATAGATAGCATTGCTAATGAATATGGAATAGAATTCTCAAGTAATAGTAAAAAAAAAAAAAGGCTACTGAGGGGGTATCATTTTGTTAGCTTCAATACTTTACATTTTTGGAGAGGTGCTGTATGAATTACATTTCCCTTCTAGTATGGAGAAGTATCAAAAATTTACATTGTTACCATGAAAAATTTTAATTAGATAGTTTTCTCCTCACCATCTATATTATTTTCAAAGGCCATTCTCTAACATACCATAAAATTGTTTTTGTGTGTGTTGCTTTTGCAGTGGTACTTGTAAGGTCAGAGAGTACTCAAGGCACAATCCCACATATCATACAGATTCTTCCTTGCCTCTTGTAAAAAATCAGCAAGTGAATGTTGTATTAGAATGACATTTTTACATAAGTATGAGATGTAATTTTTAGTTAAAAGACAGTAAATAGTTAAAATTTTATGCCTTGCCTTATCTGTGGGCTATCAGCCAGCTTTTCTCTTTATTCCTTACAGGTTGATGAGAAAGCTCTGAAGCACATAACGGAAATGGGCTTCAGTAAGGACGCATCGAGGCAAGCTCTTATGGATAATGGCAACAACTTAGAAGCAGCATTGAACGTACTTCTTAACAGCAATAAACAGAAACCTGTTATAGGTCCTCCTCTGAGAGGTATAACTTATTAAGCCGTGTGCCAGATAGTGTTGTTTGCTTTTCAGAGGAATATATGTTATTGACAGCAGCTGTTATAGCTGTAAGGACTGTACCTTTATTTAATGTTTTGGTAAGTGGAAGGAACACCAGTTTGGGAACCATAGAGATATTTTTAGTGTCAGTCTCATCGTCTTCATCTTTATGGGTCTAACAACAACAACAAAAAAAAAACAAAATGTGTCTAATAAGGCCATATTTAACTAGGTTGTTATGAGTAATGGAGAAAATATGTGACTGGTTCTATTATTTCAGCAACTCTGCCACCTGCATAAATGACTAAGCTTTTACAAATTAACAAAAATAATACATTTACTTGGTGTAATTATTTAATCATTACATGATCAATGTGTTATGTGGTATTTCAGGTCCCAGCCCTATATTCCCTTAAGAATATCTGTGGTTAAAGAATAAATTTATAATTTTTCCTTAAAAGATAGTTTATATGAACAAATTCAAACTTCTGAATAGATCATTTATTTAGGGGATTAAATGTGCTACTTAATTACTTAAAAACGGTTTTATAAAGATGTAGACTATACAAAAATATGAAAAGAAATTAAAATCCCTATTTAAAATTGTTTTTATGTATTAGTATATATTCTCCTTTTGTTTCTGCTTATACAGTGCATATTTCTTGCTTTTACATCTAAAGGTAGAGGAAAAGGCAGGGGGCGAGTAAGATCTGAAGATGAAGAGGATCTGGGAAATGCAAGGCCATCAGCACCAAGCACATTATTTGATTTCTTGGAATCTAAAATGGGAACTTTGAATATGGAAGGTAGGCTATCTTAAAGTTGATTTCTTCATTTTTTTTTAAGTGTATTTCTTTTTAAAAGACCAAACTTTATTTGGAATTGTACAATAAAGCAAATGTAATATGAACATACATCCTGAGTGCTTGTTTATGAATTTACTTAATTACAAATTCCTGCTTGACAAAAGCACAGAAGAAAATGTTAATTGTTATATTCTGAAAACGTAATGGCAGTTTATTTTGCCCCCTAACTTGGATGAGTGATCTCGCTAAACTATTCTCCCCAAATTTGCTCCCATCTAAATAACAGATATAACTCTATAAACAGATTGTTGTGTGGGAAAATTTATTGCCTAATCTTATATAACTTTTTTTTGATTGTGAAATTGGTATATCTCTTCTTTCTCCCCATATTACATAGTTTGAAAATGTTCACACAGTGAGTGAAAATGCTTTCACAATGTGATATATTTTTGATATACTTTAGTGATTAACATAAATATTGAAAAGAGAACTAAGTATGGTAAATATGCAGCCCTTTTCCTAAGCACATAATATAAATATTTTCGAAAATGTTGTTTTAAAAATACTATTCAAAAAGCTAAGGAAATATACTTTAAATACAGTTTCTCATTCAGATATATTTTGAATCTAACCAAATAAGCTGAGAGATAAAAGACTTTTATATCAAATATGAAACGTTCAGATTTCATAAAAATTGAAACTTGTTTGCTACATTATATGGAAAAAGCAGCTTAGCATTTAAGAAAACAAATGTTTGATGTTGGCAAGATTTGTAAACATGATGTATTAGTTTTCTCTTGCTGTGTTAACAAATTACAAAAAAATCAGTGGCTTAAAACAAAGCAAGTTTATTACCTCTTAGTTTCTTTGTGTCAGCAGTCTAGGCACAGCTTCATTGGCACCTCTGTTTAAAGTCTCAGATGCTGATGTTAAGATTTTGTTTGGGGTAGTGACCTTTATATATATATTTCATTGCACTTTAGGTTCTGGGGTACCTGGGCAGAACATGCAGGATTGTTGCATAGGTACATACATGGCAATGTGGTTTGCTGCCTCCATCCCTGTTACCGATATCTGGCATTTCTCCCCATGTTATCCCTCCCCAACTCCCTAATCCTCACTGTCCCTCCACTAGTCCCCCCAACAGACCCTGGTGTGTGATGCTCCCCTCCCTGTGTCCATGTGTTCTCATTGTTCAACACCCGCCTATGAGCGAGAACATGCGGTGTTTGATTTTCTGTTCTTGTGTCAGTGTCCTGAGAATGATGGTTTCCAGGTTCATCCATATCCCTACAAAGGACACGAACTCATCGTTTTTTATGGCTGCATAGTATTCCATGGTGTATATGCGCCATATTTTCCTTGTCCAGTCTATCGTCAGTGGGCATTTGGGTTGGTTCCAGGTCTTTGCTATTGTGAACAATGCTGTGATGAACATACGTATGCATATGTCTTTATAATAGAACAATTTATAATCCTTTGGGTATATACCCAGTAATGGGATTGCTGGGTCAAATGGAATTTCTATTTCTAGGTCCTTGAGAAATTGCCACACTGTCTTCCACAATGGTTGAACTAATTTACACTCTCACCAACAGCGTAAAAATGTTCCTATTTCTCTACATCCTCTCCAGCATCTGTTGTGTCCAGATTTTTAAATGATCGCCATTCTAACTGGCATGAGATAGTATCTCAATGTGGTTTTGATTTGCATTTCCCTAACGACCAGTGGTGATGAGCATTTTTTCATATGTTTGTTGGCCTCATGTATGTCTTCTTTTGAAAAGTGTCTGCTCATATCCTTCACCCACTTTTGAATGGGCTTGTTTGTTTTTTTTCTTGTAAATCTGTTTCAGTTCTTTGTAGATTCTGGATATTAGTCCTTGGTCAGATGGGTAGATTGCAAAATTTCTTTTCCCATTCTGTTGGTTGCTGGTTCACTCTAATGATTGTTTCTTTTGCTGTGCAGAAGCTGTGGAGTTTATTTAGATCCCATTTGTCTAATTTGGCTTTTGTTGCCAGTGCTTTCGGTGTTTTAGCCATGAAGTCCTTGCCTATGCCTATGTCCTGAATGGTTATGCCTAGGTTTTCTTCTAGGGTTTTTATGGTGTTAGGTCTTATGTTGAAGTCTTGAACTCATCTGGAGTTAATTTTAGTGTAAGGTGTCAGGTCTTATGTTTAAGTCTTGAACTCATCTGGAGTTAATTTTAGGGTAAGCTGTCAGGAAGGGGTCCAGTTTCTGCTTTCTGCACATGACTAGCCAGTTTCCCCAACACCACTTATTAAACAGGGAATCCTTTCCCCATTGCTTGTTTTTGTCAGGTTTGTCAAAGATCAGATGGTTGTAGATGTGTGGCATTGTCTCCGAGGCTTCTGTTCTATTCCATTGGTCTATATCTCTGTTTTGGTACCAGTACCATGCTGTTTTGATTACTGTAGCCTTGTAGTATAGTTTGAAGTCAGGTAGCATGATGCCTCCATCTTTGTTCTTTTTGCTTAGAATTGACTTGGCTATGTGGGCTGTCTTTTGGGTCATGAAGCTTAAGGTGGTTTTTTACAGTTCTGTGAAGAGGGTCATAGGTAGCTTGATTAGGATAGCATTGAATCTATAAATTACCTTGGACAGTATGGCCATTTTCATGATATTGATTCTTCCTATCCATGAGCATGAAATGTTTTTCCATTTGTTTGTGTCCTCTCATATTTTGTTGAGCAGTGGTTTGTAGTTCTCCTTGAAGAGGTCCTTTACATTGTTTGTTAGTTGTATTCCTAGTTGTTTTATTCTCTTTGTAGCAATTGTGAATGGCAGTTGGTTCTTGATTTGGCTCTCTTTAAGTCTATTATCGGTGTATAGGAATGCTTGTGATTTCTGCACATTGATTTTGTATCCTGAGACTTTGCTGAATTTGCTTATCAGTTTCAGGAAATTTGGGGCTGAGATGATGGGGGTCTTCTAAATACACAATCATGTCGTCTGCAAAAAGAGACAATTTGACTTCCTCCTTTCCTAATCAAATACGTTTTATTTCTTTTTCTTGCCTGATTGCTCTGGCTAGAACTTCCACTACTATATTGAATAGAAGTGGGGAGGGAGGGCATCCTTGTCTAGTGCCAGATTTCAAAGGGAATGCCCATTCGGTATGATACTGGCTGTGTGATAGTCGTAAATAGCTTTTATTATTTTGAGAACATTCTGTTGATGCCTAGTTTATTTAGAGTTTTTAGCATATGTGGCTGTTAAGTTTTGTCCAAGGCCTTCTCTGCATCTATTGAGATAATCATGTGGTTTTTGTCTTTGGTTCTGTTCATGTGGTGAATTACGTTTATAGACTTGCATATGTTGATCCAGTTTTTATCCCTGGGATGAAGCCTACTTGATTGTAATAGATAAGCTTTTTGATATGCTGTTGCAGTCAGTTTGCCAGTATTTTATTGAAGATTTTTGCATCTATGTTCATCATGGATATTGGCTTGAAGTTTTTCTCTTTTGTTGAGTCTCTGCCAATTTTTGGTATCAGGATGATGTTGGTCTCATAAAAAGATCTGGGAAGGATTCCCTCTTTTTGGCTTGTTTGGAATAGTTTCAGAAGGAGTGGTACCAGCTCCTCTTTGTATGTCTGGTAGAATTCAGCTATGAACCCATCTGGACCTGGGCTTTTTTTTGGTTGGTAGACTATTAATTTCTGCCTCTACTTCAGACCTTGTTATTGGTCTATTGAGGGTTTTTACTTCTTCCTGATTTAGGCTTGGGAGGCTGCAAGTTTCCAGGAATGTACACATTACTTCCAGGTTTCCTGGTTTATGTACATAGAGTTGTTTGCAGTAATCTCTGATGGTAGTTTGTATTTCTGTGGAATTGGTGTTGATATTCCCTTTATCATTTGCATCTATTTGATTCTTCTCTCTTTTCCTTTTTATTAATCTGGCTAGTGGCCTGTCTATTTTGTTACTCTTTTCAAAAAACCAGCTCCTGGATTTATTAATGTTTATAATTGTGTCTATATCTCCTTCAGTTCTGCTCTGATCTTAGTTATTTCTTGTCTTCTGCTAGCTTTTGAGTTTTTTTTTTTTAATCTTATTCCTCTAGCTCTTTCAATTTTGATGATAGGATGTCGATTTTAGATCTTTCCTTGCTTCTCATGTGGGCGTTTATTGCTATAAATTTTCCTCTAGACCCTGCTTTAAATGTATCCCAGAGATTCTGGTACATTGTGTTCATTCTTGTTGGTTTCGAAGAACGTCTTTATTTCTGCCTTCGTTTCATTGTTTACCAGTCAACATTCAAGAGTCGGTTCAGGTTCCATAAAGTTGTGTGGTTCTGCGTTAGTTTCTTAATCCAGAGTTCCAATTTGATTGCACTGTGGTCTGAGAGACTGTTTGTTACGATTTCTGTTCTTTTGAGTTTGCTGAGGAGTAATTTACTTCCAATTATGTGGTCAGTTTTAGAGTAGGTTTGATGTGGTGCTGAGAAGAATGTATATTCTGTGGATTTGGGGTGGAGAATTCTGTAGATGTCTATTAGGTTTGCTTGGTCCAGGTCTGAGTTCAAGTCCTAGATATCCTTGTTAATTTTCTGTCTGGTTGATCTGTCTAATATTGACAGTGGAGTGTTAAAGTCTCCTACTATTATTGTGTGGGAGTCTAAGTCTCTTTGTAGGTTGTTAAGAGCTTGCTTTATGTATCTGGGTGCTCCTATATTGCGTGCATATATATTTAGGATCATTAGCTCTTCTTGTTGCATTATGTGATGCCCTTCTTTGTCTCTTTTGATCTTTGTTGGTTTAAAGTCTATTTTATCAGAGACTAGGATTGCAACTCCTGCCTTTTTTTGATCTCCATTTGCTTGGCAAATCTTGCTCCATCCATTTATTTTGAGCCTGTGTGTGTCCTTACACGTGAGATGGGTTTCCTGGATACAGCACATTGATGGGTTTTGGCTTTTTATCCAATTTGCCAGTCTGTGTCTTTTGATAGGGCATTTAGCCCGTTTACATTTAAGGTTAATATTGTTATATGTGAATTTGATCCAGCCATTTTGATGCTCGCTGCTTGTTTTGCCCATTAGTTGATGCAGTTTCTTCATTGTGTCGATGCCCTTTACCATTTGGTATGTTTTTGGAGTGGCTGGTACTGGTTGTTCCTTTCTATGTTTAGTGCTTCTTTCAGGAGCTCTTGTAAGGCAGGCCTGGTGGTGATGAAATCTCTGAGCAATTGCTTGTTTGTAAAGGATTTTATTTCTCCTTCACTTATGAAGCTTAATTTGGCTGGATATGAAATTCTAGGTTGAAAGTTCTTTTCTTTAAGGATGTTGAGTATTGGCCCCCACTCTCTTCTGGCTTGTATGGTTTCTGCTGAGAGATCCGCTCTGAGTCTCATGGGCTTCCCTTTGTGGTGGGGAACCTTTCTCTCTGGCTGCTTTAGCATTTTTTCCATCATTTCAACCCTGGTTAATCTGACGATTATGTGCCTTGGGGTTACTCTTCTTGAGCAATATCTTTGTGGTGTTCTCTGTATTTCCTGGACTTGAATATTGGCCTGCCTTGGTAGGTTGGGGAAGTTTTCCTAGATAATATCCTGAAGAGTGTGTTCCAGCTTGGATTCATTCTCTCTGTCATATTCAGGTACACCTATCAAATGTAATTTGGTCTTTTCACATAATCTCATATTTCTTGGAGGATTTGTTCGTTTCTTTTTACTCTTTTTTCTTTAATCTTGCCTTCTCGTTTTATTTTGTTGAATTGATCTTCA
>NW_016107429.1:3491862-3515644 GCF_001604975.1 Cebus imitator | reverse complement strand
CCTGGTTGGTTCAGCTATTGAAACTTGTATATGCTTCATGAAGTTCTCGTGTTGTGTTTTTCAGCTCTATCAATTCATTTATATTCTTCTTTAAGCTGTTTATTCTTGTTAGCATTTTGTCAAACCTTTTTTTTTCAAGGTTCTTGGTTTCTTTGGATTGGGTTAGAACATGTTCTTTTAGCTCAGAGTTATTACCCACTTTTTGAAATCTGTTTCTGTCAATTCATCAGACTCATTCTCCATCCAGGCTTTTTCCCTTGCTGGTGAGATATTGTGATCCCTTGGAGGAGGCGACCTGTTCTGGTTTTGGGTGTATACATCCTTTTTGTGCTGGTTTCTTCCCATCTTTGTGGATTTATCTACCTGTGTCTTTGTAGTTGGTGACTTTCAGATGGGGTCTCTGAGTAGACGTCCTTTTTGTTGATGATGAAGTTATTTCTTTCTGTTTTTTAGTTTCCCTTCTAACAGTCAGGCTCCTCTGCTGTAGGACTGCTAGAAGTCCACTCCAGACCCTGCTTACCTGGGGATCACCTGCGGCAGCTGCAGAACAGTAAGCGCTGCTGCCAGTTTCTTCTTCTGTTATCTTTGTCCCAGAAGTATGCCTGCCAGATGTCAGCCTGAGCTCTATGAGGTGTCTCTTTGGATATACAGCGGTCAGGGAGCTGCTTGAGGAGACAGTCTGTCCCTTATAGGAGCTCAAGTACTGAGCCGTGAGCACTATTGTTCCTTTCAGAGCTGCTGGGCAGGTACTTTTAAGTCTGCTGCAGTGGAACTCATAACCACCTTTTTTCCCAGGTGCTCTGTCCTGGGAAGGTGGGGCGTTATTTTTAAGTGCCTGATGTGCTGCTGCCTTTTTTCAGAGATGCCTACCCAGCAAGAAGGTAGCGTAGTCACAGTCTGCCAGCAGAGGTGTTGCTGAACTGTCATGGGCTCTGCCCAGCTGCTGTGTGAACTTCCTTGCAGTTTTGTTTACAGAGGTGTAGTTAGAACTGCCTCAGTAATGGCAGTCTACCTCAGTAATGGCGGACTGCCTCTGTAATGGCAGACTGCCTTGGTAATTGCGGATTCCTTCAGTAATGGCAGACTGCCTCTGTAATGGTTGGCTGCCTCAGTAATGGTGGACTGTCTTGGTAGTTAGTGGACTGCCTTGGTAATGGCAGACACCCTTCCTTCCACAGAGCTGAACTGTCCTGTGTACAGCTGTGCTTGCTGTGAAGCTCTCAATCCAGAGCGTTTCAGATTGCTGGTCTTTGTGGGGGTGGGACCTGTCAAGCCAGATCACCTGGCTTCCTATTTCAGCCCCCTTTTTTTCAGTTGAATAGGCTTCTCTGTCTCTCAGGTGTTCCAGGTGCCAGTTGAAATGGCTGCCAAGATTTGTGTGAGATTTTGTGCGGAGACCCGCTGTTCCAGCTGAAACAGCTGTGCTGGAGACTCGTGGCACTTTTCCACCGGGGAATCTCCTGGTCTGTGGGCAGTAAAAACTTGTTTGGAAATGTGGTGATCACTTACCCTCTGCGATCTCACTGGGAACTGCACTCCATAGCTGTTTCTATTTGGCCATCTTGGATCGTCTTCCCTGGGGCAGTGATCCTGTCAGAGACTTGAGGTCCTTACAGGCTCACTGGTTCATGCAGAATTCATTTCCTGTGGATTCAAGACTGAAGTCCTGTTTTTTGCTTGGTGTTGCCTGGAGACTGCTTTATCTCCTAAAAACTGCCTTTAGATTGTTGCCACATGGGCCCACTCCTTGGGCAATTTACATATTGTTTGCTTCTGCAAGGCAAGCAGGAGAGTCTGCTGCTGCTGCTTCAGATTTTGTCTCTTTTTGACTCTGACTTATGAGTATTTTTGTCCCAACCTCCCTTCATACTGTCACACTGAGAGCTCTTTTGATTTTTTTCATCCTGTCCCCTTACATTTGCTTTTGACCCTTATATTAGTTTGTTTCCATGCTGCTGATAAATTCATACCCAAGGCTGGGTAATTTATACAGGGAAAGGGTTTATTGGACTTATAGTTTCATGTGGCTGGGGAAGCCTCACAATCATGGTGGAAAGCAGGGAGGAGCAAGTCACTTCTTATGTGGATGGCAGCAGGCAAAGAGAGTGCTTGCTCAGGGAAACTCTACCTTATAAAGCCATCAGATCTCGTAAGACTTATTCACTATCATGAGAACAGCATGGGAAAGACCTGTCCCCACGATTTAATTACTTCCCACCAGCTCCCTCCCACAACATATGGGAATTCAAGATAAGATTTGGGTGGGAACACAGCCAAACCATCATTCCACCACTGGCCCCTCCCAAATATCGTGTCCTCACGTTTCAAAACCAATCATGCCTTTGCAGCAGTTCCCCAAAGTCTTATTTCAGCATTTACTTAAAAGTCCACAGTTGAAAGTCTTATCTGAGACAAGGCAAGTCTCTAATGCCTAAGAGACTGTAAAATCAAAAGCAAATTGGTTGCTTCCTAGATACAGTGGAGGTACAGGCATTGGGTAAATACAGCCATTCCGAATGGGAGAAATCAGCCAAACAAAGGGGCTACAGGCCCCATGCAAGTCCAAAATCCAGTGGGGCAATCAAATCTTTTTTTTTCCCCCTAACCACTAGATGACCAGGAAGACAAATCTTAAATCTCCAAAATGATCCCCTTTGACTCCATGTCTCACATCCAGGTCACCCTGATGAATGAAGAGAGCTCCCATGGTCTTGGGCCACTCTGCCTCTATGGCTTTGTAAGGTACATCCTCCCTCCCAGCTGCTTGCATGGGCGGGCGATGAGTGTCTGTGGCTTTTCCAGGTGCATGGTGCAAACTATTGGTGGATCTACCATTCCAGGGTCTGGAGTATGATGGCCATCTTCTCATAGCTCCACTGGGCAGTGCCCCAGTAGGAACTCTGTGTAGGGACTCTGACTCCAAATTTCCATTCTGCACTGCCCTATTAGAGGTTCTCTATGAGGGCCCCGCCCCTGCAGCAAACTTCTACCTGGGCATTCAGTTGTTTTCATATAGCCTCTGAAATCCAGGTGGAGGTTCCCATTCCCCACTTTGTGACTTCTGTGCACTCATAGGCTCAACATCATGTGGAAACTGCCAAGACTTGAGGCTTGCACCATCTGCAACCACAACCCCAGCTCTATGTTGGTCCCTTTCAGCAATGGCTGGATTGGCTGGGATGCAGGGCACCAAGTCCCTAGGCTGCACACAGCACAAGGACCCTGGGCCCATCTTGTGAAACCATTTTTTCCTCCTATACCTCCGGGCTTGTGATGGGAGGGTCTCCATGAAGACCTCTGACATGCCCTGAAGACATTTTCCCCATTGTCTTGGGAATTAACATTCAGCTTCTTGTTACTTATGCAAATTTCTGTAGCTAACTTGGATTTATCCTCAGAAAATGGGGTTTCCTTTACTATTACATTGTCAGGCTGTAAACTTTTCAAACTTTTATGCTGTGTTTTCCCATAACCTCATAACCTCATTATGATTTAGGAGACAGTATCGAAGTTGATATGGCTTGGCTGTGTCCCTGTCCAAATCTCATCTTGAATTCCCACATGTTGTGGGAGGGACCCAGTAGGAGGTAATTGAATCGTGGGAGCAGGTCTTTCCCATGCTGTTCTCATGACAGTGTAAGTCTCATGAGATCTGATGGCTTTATAAAGTAGAATGTCCCTGAGCAAGCTCTCTCTTTGTCTGCTGCCATCCATGTAAGATGTGACTTATTTTTCCTTGCCTTCTGTCATGATTGTGAGGCTTCCCCAGAGGGGCACATGAAACTATAAGTCCAATAAGCCCCTTTTCCTGTGTAAATTACCCAGTCTCAGGGATGTCTTTATAGCAGCATAAAAACAAACTAATAAAGTAAATTGGTACGAGTAGAGTGGGGTGCTGCTGAAAAGATACCCAAAAATGTGGAAGCAACTTTGAATCTGGGTATCGGGCAAGATTGGAAAGGTTTGGAGGGCTTAGAAGAAGACAGAAAAATGTGGGAAAGTTTGCAACTCCCTAGAGACTTGTTGAATGGCTTTGAAGAAAATGCTGATAAGTAAATGGACAATGAAATCCAAGTTGAGCTGGTCTCAGATGGAGATGAGGAACTTGTTGAGAACTGGAGCAAAGGTAACTTTTGTTATATTTTAGCAAAGAGACTGGCAGCATTTTGCCTCTGCCCTAGAGATTTGTGGAACTTTAAACTTGAGAGAGATGATTTAGGGTATCTGGCAGAAGAAATTTTTAAGCAGCAAAACATTCAAAAGGTGACTTCAGTGTTCTTAAAGGCATTCAGTTTTAAAAGGAAAACACAGCGTAAA
This sequence comes from Cebus imitator, assembly GCF_001604975.1. NCBI lineage: Eukaryota > Metazoa > Chordata > Mammalia > Primates > Cebidae > Cebus > Cebus imitator. The sequence continues at coordinate 3,511,327 of NW_016107429.1, read as the reverse complement.
AGTTTGGAAAATTTATGTTTGGGTTCTCAGGGACACCTTCTTGGATAAGCACCATGGCCTTGGCTTATAGTCTGGCCTTCAAGGTTTAGTAACCTTGTGGGGGACCCATCATACTACATCTAGGAAGCAACATTTTTAATCTCTCCTAGATGTACCATGTGGGGAGGGCACACTGACTGATTCAGGAAATGGGCAGAAGGCTTCTTAGGGGAGATGGTATCTAGCCAAGACTGAGGAGAAGTGTTGGGGCAGTCCAAGTAGAGGAAGCACTATGTGTACAGGCGTGGAGGCATTGAGCACCAGTTCTGTGTGCCTCTGAACATGTGGTAGAGGCAGTGCTGTGAGGAGAGAGATGGAATTGGTAGGCTAGAGCTAGATCACAAGGATTTTGTCCTAAGGAGTTTTAATTCTGTCCAAATGTTATACAAAGGCATGAAAGGGTTTTTGGCATAAGAGCCATGAGGTTTATTTTGCTGCTTTAAGAAAAAATTTTCTGTCAGCACAATGGAAAATAGGGTAAGATGGGATTGAGATTGAAAACAGACAATAGTTGTATGTGTTGTAGGGAATTATTCATTCAATAAATGCAGTATTTTATTTAGTATTTGAAATACCTCATTCAGAAGACTCAGGAAAGTAAATTGATTTTGTAGCTCTTATCACAAAGAAGCTCACTGTCTAGTTTACAGAAGAAACCATAAACTAAAGGGACACAGGAATGCTTATTTTCAAAGGATTTCATCATTTACTTAATGAAAAACCAAAATAATACTGAACAAAATATAAGTGCTTAGCAGAAGTTATTTTGAAAATAGTAATCAGATTTGATCTGGTATAATTGTAACCTGTAATAACATTGAGTCTTTTATTTCAAAGTTTTATTGCCAAGATAAGACCTACTAGTTGTTTTGAATGGCTACTAAATACTTTAATCAGTCAGATTTAAAAACACTATTTGGTTTGCTATTTTGTTGTTTTGAAGATTTACCTTACCAGGAGCTGATTGCACCATTGCTAGCAGCTTTTCTGACCTTAAACTCTCTTTGATGATGTTGGCATCACACAGAAGGGATTCATGATAACACACATAAGTACAAATAGACAATAAAATGATACACACACACACACACACACACACACACATGCACACCCACACCCACACCCACACACGAAAGATTATCGTGCTTGTAGCTATTTTTTATATTCTCTTGGTTCTGTCTTCCTGGTACAATGAAAATAACAGGATTGTTGGAAAAGTTGTGTGTTGGTTGCCCTCAGGTATCTTTAGCAGGTGTCATTGTGTTACTTTCTCTCGTTGACTTGCTCTCTCTACTTAAGTGCCAATATTCTTAGGTGCGTAGTGTATTGTAAAACAAACAAAAAACAGTTGAGGCAAGCTACTGAATTATTTTTCAGCTCATTTTAAGGTAGTATTTTTTTTTCTTTTTTTGAGAGGGAGTCTTGCTCTGTTGCCCAGGCTGGAATGCAGTGGCTCAATCTTGGCTCACTGCAACCTCTGCCTCCAGGTTCAAGCAATTCTCCTGCCTCAGCCTCCTGAGTAGCTGGGATTACAGGCGCCCACCACTGCCCGGATAATTTTTGTATTTTTAGTAGAGACAGGGTTTCACCATGTTGGCCAGGCTGGTCTTGAACACCTGACCTTGAGATCCACCTGCCTTGGCCTCCCAAAGTGCTGGGATTATAGGCATAAGCCACCACCCCTAGCCGATAGCATTCATTTTTAATTGGAATTAAAGTAAATTTTACTTTTGTAAAGCTGATTCTCCACTTTGGTGGAAAATTTGGTTAAATCTCTTGTTCTAAAATTAACTCTTCATTGATCGTAGAAAATGTTGGACATTTTTCTAAGATAAATCTACAAAGGTTTTAGGATAACATCTTTATAATGTTTAAATGCGTCTTGAACAGCTAATGAAGAGAGTTAGGATCTTATTTATGTTCATATTACCAGCATCATTATTTAGGTCTGTTATAGACTCAAATTGACATTACAAAGAAGTAATTGTGATTCAGTGGTATGTATATTTAGGGTTTAAAAAGCTTGCTTTTCTACTATAGTTGCATAATCAAACCTTTCTTGCTGCTGTATTTTGTATCAGCATAAGCTGTCTAAGGATTTTGTTTAGTTTTAGTACCCCTAGAAGCCAGAATTTTTAGCAGATGAAGCCTTGGCTTGGATGGATTTGTTATGTCATATCAGATTCTATACAATAATGTGTCAGACTGGTTGGAAAAAAAATATATTCTGATTTTTAAAAATTTCATCAGAATTATCACCTTTATTTTGCTTAGAAATTTTTCTCAGCATTAACTTTTTGTTGTTATATCTTTAAATTGGAATAAAACATTCTAGTTGACATTTTTATTAATATTCTGAAAAAAGTGAGGTTGGATTGCATTGTTTTCTGTTACCAAATGAAAAGGACAGGGTACTGGAGCAGATACATACAACTAATTCCACCACTAAACTCACAGCTCTTACATATTAGTTGTATGTCTTTGGGCAAGATATAGAACTTATTAACCTTAATTTTTCATCAGGAAATGGAGAAATAGTGACAGAACCTATTGTAGGACTATAGAGTTGTAGGGAAGATCAAATTAAATAATGTATGTAAAGTGCTAAGCACAGTGCTTGTCATCAGCAGCCCCAGCAGATGGAACAACATCCTCCACTTAGAGTGTATCATCTCCACCTCCACTGCCCTACTTCAGGCCTTCATCAGCCTTTCACTGTTTTTTTTCAGAACCTATCATCCCATTCTCCATATTATGGTCAGTGACCTTTCCACACACAAATTTGATCTCACTACCTGCTGGCTTAAAATGCTCCATTGACTCTTCTCATTGGCAGAATAAAATTCAGACTACACTATATATATTGTTTTTATGGTGTTCCATTACTCTTTTTTCTGTGGATTTTGTGAAAATTAGTGTTTATATCAGTTAATAGGACTACATAATTTCAAATACAGCATAATATGTAGACATAAATAATCTGCTTAGATATTAGCTGATACAAGGATAACACTACCCATTTTTAGACTGCATTCTATCCTGGGCAATAAAGCAACACCCCTGTCCTCTCTCCCTCTTCCTCTTCCTTTTATCCTCTCCTTCATTTTTTTTTCTTTTTCTTTTTTTTTTTTTTTTTTTCTTTTTCTTAAAAAAAAAAAAAAAAAAAGATGTCACTTACGGAATGTGTCCCCATCCAGCCTCCTGAGGAGGAGAGGAGACAATGGTGAGGGGAAAAGGACAGCAAGAAAAGGAGGTGGTATATATATGAGAGACGGAAGGAAGCTGTCTGCCCTACGCCATGGAATTCCTTTATTAAAAGAATTTTGAGCCAAGTGTGGTGGCTCATGCCTGTAATCCCAGCACTTCAGGAGGCCAAAGTGGAAGGATCGCCTGAGCCCAGGAGTTTGAGACCAGACCGGGCAACATGGCAAAAACCTGTCTCTACAAAAAAACTTAAAAATGAACCAAGCATGGTGGCATCTGCCTGTAGTTCCAGCTAGTGTGTAGGTTGAGGCAGAAGGATCTGCTTGAGGCCAGATGGTTGAGAGGCAGTGAGCCATGACATCGCCACTGCATTCCAGTGTGGGAGACAAAGCAAGATTCTGCCTCAGAAGAAGAAAGAAGGAAACCCAACTTCATGAATATCATGTTGTGAGTCCACTATATTTCTTTCAGTATCCTTGCTGAGCCAATAGAGTAGTCAAGGCACAAAAGAGGGATGCGACCGACTCCAGATAAAATAATACTGAGTAATTGTGAGTCAGTAGGAATCCAGACCCCTCCAGAGTCCTGGACCAAGCACAGCTTGAGGATGCCATTTGCATCTGAATGTGAGCACTAGAAAGGCCCTTTGGCTTCCTGGTGTCCAAGTTCAGAGAGATGGGGAGATGGGGAGACCCAGAAGGGCCAATGATTGGCCAAAGCCACATGCAAAGCCCACCAGGTTACTCTACAGGATGATCTGCAGTGATATCTCTTGACATTTCTATTCCCACTTCCGTCCCTCTTCACCCCAATGGTTCTCCCAACACCCTTTTCTCCACCACTCTGAAAAACTTATCCTGAGCCCAAAATAGAGGACTTCTTGTCCATTTCTTTCTCGTCCTTTCTTCTTGATTCTATATCCCAAATACTTCCAAAAAACTAGTCAAGAATCAGAAAAACCTGTTAGTTGACAGCAGGAAAGCAAAGACCAGGAACACCCATTCAAGAATAAATTTGGCTTGCTCTTACCCAGAGAATAAGTTTCAGTTTATAGTTTATATATCCTTTTCTTTCACCTAATGTTCCATCCTCATCCTCATCTCCCAATATGCAGCTTCAGGGGTGATTCGACCAGAAAGTGAACCAAGCAATTACCTATTCCCCAAACCTGTCATCCACAATTAATGCTCCCCAGGCTTAAGTCACAGTGGCAGAAGGATCTACGGGTTTCCACATACACTCTTCTACTTTACCCAAATAAGTGATTTGTGTGAAAGCTACACTACAAATGTACATGTGTAGCCAGCCATCTTTTCAAGGGAAACAGGGTGCTCAGGGGCATTTTATCTAGAGATTCCATTGAACTTGACATTGTCAGAAATTTATTTAGGACAAATGCAAGCTAGCAGAACTGTGTGAAATATAAAGAAAAAAAAGTATAACATTAATGGTTGATGGGTACTTTACATCAAGTTGCAGGTCTTTTATAGTTCATAGGTGTCTTTTTGGCTTTGTTTTTGATTTATTTTCTTTTATTCAAGTTTCAGGTCACTTGGGATAGTATGCCTTGTAGATTTACATCTTGAACTTTGAAGACTAAAGAATAGGGACCTTATAAAGGAAATGTAATATAATGATAATAGCTTAATTGGAAAGGAAGGAAACTAGGTCAAGACGAGAGAATATGTATATATTAGACTAGATGTTATCGTGAAAGATTTCCTCAAGAAAGAATCATTCATGTATTGTCTATTATGTATATTTTTATCTCATTGCATCAAACAGCATTAATACATATTGATGGAAATCTACGGTGGAATGCCTGTTTGGTAACCAGGAATAAGTGGTTGCTATGTGTATGGCAGCCGTCAACTGCCAGTACAGCAGAAAGCAGAAGGAATGTGTAGCTATCTGCCCACAACTTACCGCTTTCTTTCTATTCCTAGTCATCTGTACAGGCTTCCCAGCCCGTGACTTTTTCTTCCTATAAAGCTGATTCCTTTTTACCATTCCATTCTTTTTGAAGTGCAAATGTACCCTAAATTTCTAGATAGTACTTTAAGCTTAACTTGAATTGATTATTTTCAGTTCTATTTGTGGACAACTTGTTACCTTTAATAGTTAATAGTCTATGCCAGAGCCACTTAGTGTCTAGTCAACAAAGAAGTACAGATTAAGAGCTGAAATTGAGAGTGTTTAGAAACCCCTTTAGCAATTTGACAGTACCTAAACATTTTTTACTGTATTTTACAAAAGCAACAGTCAGAAGCTGATTAGAAATTAAAACCAGAACCAGCAACTAAAACAAAAACCCTGGTCTTTCACTACAGTAAGTTTAAAATGTTCTGGTTTATGTCGTGAGGACATTGCAGTCTCTGGATTTACCTGCATTCTGACAGCCTGACACTTCAGAGTAACAAGGCCAGGCAGTTATTTTAAGATGGTAGGCACAGTACCAGCTGGGAAGTGAAAATATACTACAGTGCTGCCTTCTGTTAGCCATGCAGTGAGGCACCAAAACTTTATGGAGAGGCTGCCTCCAGTCCTCAGTTCTAGTCTTTAAATGTTCTCAGCTCTGGCTGTGGACCTGTGTGGTATGTGAATCTTATGTAATTCTGGTATGGGCTGTTGAGCCCCTTGCAAGCTGTACATCTTTTTTTTTTTTTTTTCCATTTATTTATTTTATTGCATTTTAGATTTTGGGGTACATGTGAAGAACATGCAAGATTGTTGCATAGGTACACACGTGGCAGTGTGATTTGCTGCCTTCCTCCCCTTCACCTACGTCTGGCATCTCTCCCCTTGCTATCTCTCCCCAACTCCCAACCCCCCACCGTCCCTCCCCTATTTCCCCCCAACTGACCCCAGCGTGTAGTGCTCCCCTCCCTGTGTCCATGTGTTCTCATTGTTCAACGCCCGCCTATGAGTGAGAACATGCCCTGGAGGCTCTACATCTACAGAGACGCTGTCCCCACTGTGCCTTTTCTGAATTCCTGGTCCACAGGATCTGTGAGCATAATAAAGTGAATGTTCTTTTATGCCACTAAGTTTGAGTAGTGGTTTGTTACATAATGGTAGTACTGGGGAAAAATCTCTAAAACTTGGCCTCATCTCGAATTGTGATTTAAAAAAAACTGGTAAGTGAAAAAAAAACTTTGTGCTGTCATTGGTGTGTTGCTTTTTAAGTCACTATAGTATTTCAACTTTGTAAATACATTTAAAAAGGTAGTTAATAACTTCAGTGTTATATTTAATTGCCTAGGTATGTGTCATTTCTAGGCTACATCTTTTATGAGCCTTAAATTATGCTTAATGCATTATATACATGGATGTTTTCTTAGGCTAATAATGTATTCAGCACTAAGCTACAAACATCTCCAGACTTTACTAAGAGCCAAACCCAAAGGACCTAATTTTTCAGAATTAGTCTCTGTAAAATATCATGAAAAGAGGCTGCGTAGGTTCTGTGAGTTCTTTTTAGCCCGCAGTTTTATTAGATTATTATTAGGGGTGTTCTTAAATTTGAATGATCCTAATATAGTCTGCTCTGAATTTTTGAAATAGTAGATGTTGTATCTAATATAATTGATCATTAATGAACTGAAGAAGTTTCCTCTGCTGTAGAGTTTGCGTATTCAATCTAAATTGTTTTAAATCAATTTGTTTAATTTATTTGCATATGATCATATCATTACTTTTTTTGGTACTTGGATCTGTAGAAGATGGATATAGCTTTTCTCAGAATACTAGAACACAGGAGCCTCTTTTTTATTTTTGCCATTATTTTCTTCCTCTTCAATTAATTGTCTATTCACTTAAACATTTATTAACCATAAAATAAAATAATAAGTGTCATTTATTGAGCATCTGCTATGTGCCAGGGACTATGCTAGCTGCTTTGCATAGTATTAATTCATTTTATCATCTGCAAATGAAAAATATATATTATTTCCATTTGACAGATAAAGAAATAGATTGTATATTAATATTTTAACTAAAGCAAAAATAACATAAAGCTGTTATATCTACATGGTTTTTGACCCACAGATCTAGTACCTCGTGTGTAAATACCTGTTTATCAACAAGAGAACTTTATCTGACTTTACCCAAGTAGCTAAATTACTCAAACACGTGTATTTTCATTTAATGAATCGATTTGTCCATTAGTGCTTTTTTTAACCATGGCAGAAAAATATTTTTATAATAATCCTAATCTGAGTTTCATGATGAAATACTGAAAATAACTCATGGTTATTAGTCATTTACTGCTAGCAGCATAATGGTAGCTTTGTTGAGGTGTAAGAGGGAGGTTAATAGTGGGGTCTGGAATCTACTCAGTTAATCCCAGCTCTACTCTGTGCTAGTTGTGTGACCTAGTCAAGCCTCTTCAGCTTCCTTATCTATGAAATGGGGATGTTATAACTGCACCCCGAGGTAAGCTTATTTGGTTTCTTAATTATGTGAGAAATTTTATGAAACTAGAATTTTTTTTTCTTTTTTGTATTTGTAAGGACTAGCTTGGGCTTTATATGGGGCTAAACAGGGCAATCTTTGCAGTTGTATTGTTGGTGTATGTTGCACTGTTTCTCAGAATCTCTTGATTTGTTCATTTATAACAGCAATAGTCTTCTGCTTTATGCTAACTTTTTATAAATTGGCCTTTTTCTGTTTTTTTTAAAGGGTCTTTGACACACCAAAAAATTAATTCTTTGAACGTTGAGCATCATAAATATGTTTATTTTGAGCTTAGTCTTCAGTATAACATGTGTCATATCTATAAAGATTTTAATGAGAACAGGAAAATAACTATATATTTGAATAATTATGCAAATTATAATTGAAAGAAAAATTTCATGCGAGATTAAAACTAATGTTAATTCTTGTGATAATTTTTTCTGAGCTTTGGTGTTTTTATTTAGCATAATAGACATCAAGTTTATGATACTGGAATATACAGTAATTTTTCCTTTGAAATTAACAATTAATGTTTTTTTTACTTTACTTAGAATTTAAGCAGGTTTCTAGCCTGCTTTGTATGTGTTGTTCTCTCCTCTTGGATGACTCTTCCCTACTTTAATCATATTTCTTCTCATCAGGGCTCACCTAAACACCATGTCTTCAGAGAAGTTCTACCTGTGTATTGGTGTACCCTGTACTACTCCTAGTTTTTTCATAAGTCTGTTTCTTTCTTTCATACATTTTATTATAGCTTTAAGCTACATTATTTGTTCTTTTTACCTATTTATTTGTTGTCTGCCTCTGCCTATTGAAACTGAGCTCCAAAGGATAGAGGGAAATGGGTCTTACCTACTACTTTCATACAGAGTGACTAGGAGAGTGTTGACAACACCACCAGCAGTCGATGCTCAGTAACTATGATGAGTAACTAAGTGAAGGAAAGAGTTAAGTAGCATCATCCCAATTTTACAAGGTCACACACAGCTTCTCAGTGGTAGGACTGGAATTTGATTCCAGTAGTCAGTCTAATTCCAAACACCTTATATGGACCCAGGAGAAAGCAGTTTTATATATATTTTCAAACTCAATCATTACCATAATCCTGTGATAAGAATAATTTCTCACATTTTACAAATGAGGAAACTGGGGTTCTCAGTGACTTTGTCAAAGGTGCATTACTGCAGAACTGGAGAAGCAGTTTATTTGGTCTCAAGCTCAGTGTTCTCTAGTGCAAATCAGAGATGGCTTTTAGAAGCTTATATTTATGTGCGTGTTGTGCAGTCTTTTTCTGTGATCATTTGAACTCAGTTTAAATCTACCTTAGTGTGCTCTGATGCAAACTTCTCTTAAAGAAGGAAAAATAGAGGAGTGCATTTTCTATTTCAATTTTGCATCCTTAGCTAAGCCCAGGTTAAACAGGTAGTGATTTGAACTTGGAGGCTTATTTCATTCCTAGTGTTTTCAGTAATTCTTTCAGCAAATATTTACTGAGTGCCACCTATTTGCCTGATTCTCTAGTAGCTAAGTACTGGAGAAAACAATGCTGAGTAAGACTCAGACCCTACCCTCAATGTGATAACTATGTAAAAATATTTAAAGCAGCCTTAAAAAAATGTAGTGCTGAAATTAATGAGATACCTGCACTCACTAAACTGGAAAGATACCCATGAGATAGTGTTCATTGAAAAACTGAATTGTAGCCCATGAGATGTAGCATGAGTCTTTTTTGTTAAAGAAGGTGCGTGAATTATATAAAAAAGGATAACCTCTGAAACTGAATAGTGACTATATCTGGAAGTGGGATTGTATAGGTAGAAGGTGAAACTTTCTTCTATACAGTTTTCTATTGATAGGATCAAGAGTAATTTTTTTTTTAATTTTTAAATATTTCTTAGTGATTTTAATAAAGAAAAAATTAAAGGATGTAGAGAAGATTTTTATATGGAGAATGTTTATAGATATACTATATTTTAAGTGAAAAACAGTATTGGAGTATGATTCTGATTTTCTGATGTATCTAAATTTTTTCTGTAATATGACTTTTATAATATGATAATAAAGAAGTTTTTATTAAAGCATTCTTCCTGCCCTGTTTCCATGAAGAATCAAATAAAAACAAATAAAAAAACTAAAGCAAGGTAAAGATTCTAACTAAAAATGGGAGTTGGTGGTAGTGAGAATGTGTAAATAGAGAAGCACCTTATTTTCTGATTTTTGGTTTTTCCTAATGTGTCATCAATTAACTTTATTTGCTTAATTTTAATGCTAATAATAATAGCTAACATTTATTGGGTGCTTATTAAAGCCAGATACTCTTCTAAGTACTTTACATATGTTGAGTTAATCCTCCGAGGTATGCTCTATTATTACCCCCATCTTAAAAATGAGGCTCAGAAAAGTTAAATATTTTGCCTAAGGTTACAGAACTACTAAGTGGCTCACCTATGATAAAAACCTATCTTGTCTCTCTTATGCTATCTCTAAGTGCCAGTTTGTGAGCTCCAAATATCAGTTCAATTTTCAATAGAGGTTTAGGTTTTTCTGCATTAATGGAAAGAGATTATTAATTTTAGGTCAGGATTCTGGCAGTCCTAGTGTCCAAATGTATTTTTCAGCCCCATCAGGGATTGTGAAAGAGCCTTCGTGATTTCTGCATCTCACCAGAAATGAACAGATACAAGTATTAAGCTAACATGTTGGTTACATTCTGGTTATTTTTCTCTGGGTGGGCAGCTTGGCATAATGGAAAAAACATGGGTTTTAGCTTCGGTTAGATTTCAGTTTAATTCTGGTTTCAGCATTTTCTAACACAAGCCTTTAGTTGAGGCACTTTACTTTGTTTCTTCACTTGGAAAATAAAGGTGATAATACAGCCCTTTTAGGGTGGTTGTGAGTATGACATGAAATGATGTAGGCAAAAGACCTTTAACATAGAGTCGGGCATATAGTAAGATCTTAACAAATATTAAGACATTTATTCCGGTAGGTGTCTCAGAATAAAATGAGGATTAGTCCTGGAAAACATATTCGACCTGGTTTTCTACTATAAAATGCAGGTGCAACTGCTGCTAGAGAAGTGAATATTCTGTGAAAAAGTATTAATATTTTAAGATGTCTGATTAATTTAGTACATCCTTATATACAGACTCAAATGATTTGTGACAATTAATAAGTTTATTATTAATTATTCTTGCATTTCAAATCATAGTGATGTAAAACATAATTATCTTTCAAACATACATTTTGAAAATCATAATCTGGTAATAATGGGAATGTTTTCTCTCAAATCATACTAAACTCATGTAGCATTCTTTGATTAGTTTTCTCATATGAGCTTTCGCCACCTTGATCTTTTGATCTTTTAGATATTTGAGGTGTTTCCACAGTTTTGTCTATTTTGTAATACATTTTTCTTTCTTTTTCTTTTTGTTTTTTGAGATGGAGTCGTGCTCTGTCGCCCAGGCTGCAATGCAGTGGTGCCATTTCTGTTCACTGTAGCCTTCGATTCCCAGGGTCAAGCGATTTTCCTGCCTCAGCCTCCCGAGTAGTAGGGACTACAGGGGTGCACCACCATGCTCAGCTAATTTTGTATTTTTAATAGAGACGAGGTTTTATCATGTTGGTCAGGCTAGTCTCAAACTCCTGATCTCAAGTGATCCACCTACCTTGGCCTCCCAAAGTGCTGGGATTGCAGGCATGAGGCACCGTGCCAGGCCTGTAATATATTTTTCTATCACTTTTTTGCCAATCTTTTATATTTTCTGCTATTTAATGTTAAATGTTACTCATTTCTACTTGTGCTTTTGTTTTCAACTTTTCCTTTGGGGCAATTTTTTAAAAATGTGATGCATTTTAGCCTGCTGCCTGTATAGAAGAATATCTTAGTATATTTATTAGAGTGATTGTGAACTTGACCTGTGCTGCACATTGGTATCTAACGTAGTTTAGTGTCATGATGCCACCTCAAAAAGGGTAGAGGAGAACAATCAGATTCTGACTGGGTAACTAAGGAACTGTCTTAGGCAGTCGATTTGGAGTATATTCCTTAGTTTATTTAAAATTGCTTTTCTGGCTGAGCATCGTGGCTCACAGTAATCCCAGCACTAAGGGAGGCCGAGGTGGGCAAATCGCTTGAGGTTAGGAGTTCGACCCAGCCTGGCCAACATGGTGAAACCCCGTCTCTATTAAAAATACAAAAATTAGCTAGGCGTGGTGGCTTGCACCTGTAATCACAGCTACTTGGGAGGCTGAGGCAGAGAATCACTTGAACCTGCTCAATGAGCCAAGATCTCACCACTGCACTCCAGCCTGGGCGACAGAATGAGACTCCATCTAAAAAAAAATAAAAGGAAAAAATATTGCCTCTCCCACAATTTAGTAATTGAGTATATTTGTTATGTGTTTCATAGATGAGCCCAGTTTGAAAACACTTACTTTATATATGACTTTATGATTTAACTAACCTAAAAAGGTATTGGGCTTAAGGAAATCCAAGAATGATTGGATGATGAATTTAAGAATGATTAGAAATCCAAGATGCCTTCTTAGCTGTTATTTCATTTTGAATGAAATGGATATATATGAAAACTAATTTATTTTAAAAACTCAATTTTCGGCCGGGAACAGTGGCTCATGCCTGTAATCCCAGCACTTTGGGAGGCTGAGGTGGGTGGATCACGAGGTCAGGAGTTCGGGACCAGCCTGGCCAACATGGTAAAACCCTGTCTCTACTAAAAATACAAAAACTACCTGGGTGTGGTGGTGGGTGCCTATAATCCCAGCTACTCGAGAGGCAGAGGCAAGAGAATCACTTGAGCCCCCGGGGGAGGCAGAAGTTACAGTGAGCCGAGATCCTGCCACTGCACTCCAGCCTGGGTGACAGTTCCATCTCAAAAAAAAAAAAACCACTTATTTTTTTTGAAACAGGGTCTCACTCTGTCATCCAGGCTGGAGTACAGTGGTGCCATCTTGGCTCACTGCAGCCTCCACCTCCTGCGTTCAAGCAGTTCTCCCCTTCAGCCTCTCAAGTAACTGGCATTACAGGACCACTCCACCAAGCCTGACTAATTTTTGCATTTTTAGTAGAGTTGAGATTTCTCCATGTTGACCAAGATGGTCTCAAACTTCTGACCTCAGGTGATACACCCACCTCAGCCTCCCAAAGTGCTGGGATTACAGGCATGAGCCACCGTGCCTGGCCAGGAATTCTTATTTTTAAAAAATAATTTTATTTATAAATTTTACTCTATTATCTCAGCATAATAAGGGAAATGAGGTATGTTCATTATTAACAAAATTACTTCTTTTATTCTATAGTCTAATGTATATCATCATCAATTCAGTAACTGAAAATACTATCTTAAGTTCTAAGTGGAATGATTTTTCCTCTTTACTATCAGAAGTTTCCTAAGCTTGTTTATTTGTTAAATAATAAGCTGTTAGGGAATTTGTCATTCTCTTTTCTGACATAGTACTTTTTATATAAGACTGCTCGAGTACGTAAATGAAAGTGTTAAATGTTAGTAAAAACAATAATTTAAAAAATCAGAAATTCTTTAAGTAATTTGGATCTGGAACCAAATGAAGAAATTTTACATTTTCCTATTAATATGGGTCTCCAGGATAGTTCCGTAGATTTGTAGTACCCCTTAATTCTTTTTTTTTTCTTAGCATGGTACATCTTCTTTCATCTCTTCACTTTTAAACTATATGTGTGTATGGAAATACCCCTTAATTCTAAATTGTAGATTAGGAAATTTTTCATATTTTCCTTTTCGAAGAATTGAAATCAAATTCTGCCACACCTGCCTAGCCTGGTTGAACTTTCATTCTGTGTACATCGTTATTCAGCCTTCATCCGTAGTCCAGGATACTTATTACTTTCGTGGTATCTTAATTTTTTCTGTACCTCCTGATTATCATAGATATTGGTGGCCCTAACTGGAATAATTTAGGAAAAGTTGACCCCTAAACAGTTACTTATTCAATGTACTATACAAGGGACCTTACTTTACCTCTCTCTGTTAAGCTTCATAACACCTGTATCATAAAACTACCTAGGGGTCTATTGATAATGTATATAAAGTGCTAGTGTGGGCTACCTGATACATAGCAGATAATCAACAGGAGGCAACTGCTGCTTTTATTCTCCAACAATGTCTACAACAAAAGCCAATACATGCCTTCTGCTGAAAGTGCTTGTTTGCGTCCTGATTATGGTCACCGCTGTTCTTCCCAGAATCCTTACTCCTGGACAATAAACAATGCCAGCAGAAACTAAAAGTGACCATTTTTCTTCTCTCTGAAGAAAAATTTAATATTGACTACATTTTTTAAAATAAGACATTTGTGTTAAGTTTGTAAGGCAGATTTATTCTTGGGGAAAAGCGTTTTTTATTTTTATTTTTTTAAGATATCTCTTATGGCCTTGGCTAATTTTTGAAATCTTGTATCTTAGAAAAATCTTTATTCTTTGTCACGATTAAGGGGTGGTTTGACTGGATTAATTTTTTTCCTTAGACAATCTCCTATAATTTTAAAGGTTTTTAAACCCTTTTGGCTTCTAGCTTCCATTGGTTCTGTTGAGAAGGAGTTTTTTGGACCACTTTGAGTCTCTCTTTTTTTTTCTTTTTTGAGACAGAGTTTTTTGCTCTGTCACCCAGGCTGGAGTGCAGTGGCATGGTCTCGTCTCACTGCAACCTCCGCCTCCCAGGTTCAAGTGATTCTTCTGCCTCAGCTTCCAGAGTAGCTGGGATTACAGGTGTGCACCACCACACCCAGCTAATTTTTGTATTTTTAGTAGAGACAAGATTTCGCCACATTGCCCAGGCTGGTCTCAAACTCTTGGCCTCAAGTGATATACCCACCTCAGCCTCCCAAAGTGCTGGGATTACAGATGTGAGCTACCATGCCTGGCCTGACCACTTGCGTCTTGATCTTTAATTGGTTACCTGTTTTGTCACTCAGTAACCTTTAAACCTGTTGTTTAAACCTGTTTACTCCTGTTGTTTTAAACAATTTACCAGATACCTTTTGGCCTCCAGTGGCTGTTTGGGAATGTTTGGGGACAGTTTTGATAGTCAGAGTTCCTGGGAAGGCTAGGGGCATTTCGTATCTGTAGGCCAAATAAGTTAATTTTCTTGCAGTTAATTTCCTTGCATCTGTAGAAACAGTCTCACCCAAGATGTCAGTAGAGGCTCTCTTTGAAAATGTTGTGACCCTGGGTAAATATAAGAATAATTACAGCTGCGTGTTGATTATGATATATGATGACAGAAACAAGACATATGCACCAAAGATCAATTAATATGTTTGGTAATAATGTTATAGACATGCGATGTGAAATGATGGAGGAAGAAAGTATAAATGACATGGTACAAATTGAATCAATAAAAATCACTGTGAAATTCAGCCATTAAAAATTTTCTATATATGTTTATCATGTCACTGCTTGTACATTATAAGCACTATTATGCTTAGTAATGTTTCTGACACTTTTTCAGTATTTCCACTTTTGACACTTTTTTCTGTATTTCTAAATAATACCTACTATTTCTTAATTACTTTGACAGATCAAGAAAAGTAACTCTTACTCTTTTTTAATAGTAGGATATCTGTTTGTAACATAAACACTTAGCAATTCCAGATCCAGAAAGATTTGAAAAGGAACATGTTTGCAAAGGCTAGAACATGATTGATAATAGCTATATATTTCTAAATTAGAGTGTTGTACTTCTGCAGTTTCATAGTAGTTTTTGAGTTAGCAATTTGCAGTTCTATTTCATTAATTTTTTTTGTTTGTTTGTTTTTGAGACTGAGTCTCTCTGTAACTCAGGCTGGAGTGCAGTGGCAGGATCTTGGCTTATTGCAGCCTCTGCCTACCAGGTTCAAGTGATTGTCCTGCCTCAGCCTCCTGAGTAGCTGGGACTACAGGTGCATGCCACCACGCCCAGCTAATTTTTTAGTAGAGTCAGGGTTTCACCATGTTAGCCAGGATGGTCTCAGTCTCCTGACCTCTGGTGATCCGCCCACCTTGGCCTCCCAAAGTTCTGGGATTACAGGCGTGAGCCACCACACCCGACCTCATTAATGTTTTAGGAAATGATTTACCAGAATAGCATATGTAGGCAGCTGTATTATAAGAGTTAAGATTATCCATCATTTTTCTGTAGTCCATTTTACTGTTTTACTTTATTAATATTGCTGACTAAGAAAACTGTACATTAGAAATACAGGACTCCAAGGAAGCAGAGAAGGAGTAAGATAATAAGGTAGGAAAATTGACAAAAATTTTAAACTAGTAGTGTGATAATTTTGTATTAACAGAATAATTTAAAGCATTTTAAAATAATTATTAATGCAGAGTCTTCATGTTAATGTGCATATGGTATATTTTTACCTTTCAGAACCTAAATCACAGCCACAGCAGCTTCATCAGGGACAATACAGATCATCAAATACTGAGCAAAATGGAATAAAAGATATTAATCAACTGAGATTTCTTCCTCGAAATGATACCAGGCAGCCAAGAAATGAAAAACCGCCTCGTTTTCAAAGAGACTCTCAAAATTCAAAGTCAGTTTTAGAAGGCAGTGGATTACCTAGAAATAGAGGATCTGAAAGACCAAGTACTTCTTCAGCATCTGAAGTATGGGCCGAAGACAGAATCAAATGCGATAGACCATTTTCTAGATATGACAGAACTAAAGATACTTCGTATCCTTTACGTTCTCAGCATAGTGATGGTGCTTTTAAAAAAAGAGATAACTCTATGCAAAGCAGATCAGGAAAAGGTCCCTCCTATGCAGATGCAAAAGAAAATCCACTTCCTCAAGAATCTATAGATTATAATAATCAAAAACGTGGAAAAAGAGAAAACCAAACATCTAATCCTGATCATTTTTATGACAGGAAATCACGAACAATAAATAATGAAGCTTTCAGTGGTCTAAAAATTGAAAAACATTTTAATGTAAATACTGATTATCAGAATCCAGTTCGAAGTAATAGTTTCACCGGTGTTCCAAATGGAGAGGTAGAAATGCCGCTGAAAGGAAGACGAATAGGACCTATTAAGCCTGCAGGACCTATCACAGCTATACCCTATGATGATAAAATATTTTACAATAGTGGGCCCAAAAGAAGATCTGGGCCAATTAAGCCAGAAAAAATACTAGAATCATCTATTCCTATGGAGTATGCAAAAATGTGGAAACCTGGAGATGAATGTTTTGCACTTTATTGGGAAGACAACAAGGTATGGATGCTTTAAAGATATTATACACTAATATTACTAAATGTAACATTCTAGTGGAACTTTATAGAAGCCATCACTTTGGAACTATGAGGTTTTTTCTACGATTATACTTATTTAAAATCTTGGAACAGATTTATAGCTATCTAAAGGATAAACAAAATATTTAATATTTTTATGAATGCTTAGGGACAATCTGTCCCATAGCATTTGGTTAAGTTAGGTTTGGTTTTAGTTTACATGCCAGAAAACTATTGTAAAAGTAATTATGTGACATTGAACTTTATTTTACTTATCATCAGCTGAATTATGCATGTTTGCTTTTCACTCTGGTAAAATTACACTGATTCACAAGGAAGAAAATCAGTTGAGTGGCACAAAATGAAATTTTGCAGATTTTCAATTAAAGAAAATATTACACATTCAGGCTACTTTTAAAAGTTAATATATAAGTTAATTTTCTTATAATAATTTAAAAATTATTAAACCATTAAAGATCAAGTGTAAAAATTATTAAACCAATCTTTAGTTCTATATTATGTGCTGGCTAAAGGGGAAAGAGAGAAACTGTAGGGGAAAGAAGGAAGGAAAGATAGAAGATGAGGGCAAGAAAGAGTACAGTGGTTTGAGTAAGAGCCTGGCCGAGATATAGAAGACCAGCACAGTGAGAACAGGAAAGGGAAAGGGACAGAGGGTACATCACAGAGAAGGGGCCTTTGCATGTTTTCCTTTCTGTGCAACGTGCTCTTCTGTCAGCTACTCTTCTCATCCTCAAGGGCTTGGCTCAAACATCACGTCCTAGAAGAAGCCTTCATTGGCCTGCCCCATCCTCCTACCTATATTATTCTCTTAATCGATGCCTTAACTTTTTAAAATTTATCACAACTTTTAAATATTTTTGGGTTTGGTTCTTGTATTGGTATCTCTTTGCACTACCATGATATTAAGTTCTTTGAAGTCTGTGCTGTGTCTGGTTTTCCCTTGTAGTCTTGCTCCTTTCACATTATATGGATTTCATAATTATTTGTAAACTCTGTTAATTGGCTAATTCTGGAGGGGGCACTTATATATGAGAAAAATAGAATGGTAAGGGGATGGAGGTAATAGCAAGGTAATTAAAGCATTTGTAAGGTAGTTATAGAGTGAATGTCGGGGTGGATGTGAGAAGCAACTCAAAGAGGAAAAATATTCAAAATAAGTATTTTACAGGTTGCAGTTGATATGGTAAGGATATGCCCATGAGAGTGTGTAGCAATAGGGAATGGTACAAGTAAAGGTAACTGAAGATTTCAAGGAACTGAAATTCATACTAGGGATTTGGGTGGATCCTTTAATAAGGATGCAATGGAATTTGGGGTCAGGAACCAGGCCTTCTTGTGTTCATTAAATAATGAGGTATAGGCAGAGTATTAGGTGTTGCCTGATGATAGAACAAGGAGGATATAGCTAGATGCTAGATGGCATAGGTTTTTAAGGTTTTTGTGTGACTGGGATGATAATTATTTAGAAACATCATCTCTGTCACATCTTTACTTAAAGCTGGAAGGAAGGGAGGAGACAGGACTGTGTGTCTTGTCTTTTTCTCTGGAAAAGCAAAAGCCTTCCAGGAATACCAGCAGATTTGGAACTATTTCACATAGCCGCTTTCTGGCTATTAGGAAGGCTTGAAAAGCAGGTGCAGGTGGTCTTCACTAACCAGATTCTTATTCTTCCAACTCAGACCACTTACTTTCTGAAGTTCAGGAACTATTTGATTTGAGTAGTAGGAGATTCATTATTTAGCTATTTGTCCTTCATGATGGAAGCAAGAAAAAGTAAAGTAGTTGGAAATCAGTGTTTATTGAACCAATAGTAGCTACCTTAGAAAGAACAGTCACTGTCAGGTACTTCTCTGAAAGGTTAAGATGAGGATGGAAAAGTGTTTTCTGTATTGGATAACGTGGGGTTATTGGTGACCTTAACAAGAACAGAAGTAAGAGATTGGAATTCACATTCAAAATGTTTGAAAGGCTTGGTAAGTGACTCAGGCTTTCCATTGAAATCCTACAAGGATCATGCCCTGAGTAGTAAGTGCAAAATTAAAACAGACAACCCTTACAAAGTCAAAAGCAACTCTCTGCATGATCGGGGATATCTTCTTATTATATTCTCTCTGCCAGTTGAAAATGTAACTCTGTTACCGGGAAAAATAACATCTTCTAGAACCTTTCCAGTATTTCAACTGCAGTGTTTATTAGCATCCTACAAAAAGGTATGAGCCATGGTTAATAAAACAGAGAATGGGCTGGGCGCAATGGCTCACACCTGTAAACCCAGCACTTTGGGAGGCCGAGGCAGGTGGATCACGAGGTCATGAGATCGAGACCATCCTGGTCAACATGGTGAAACCCCGTCTCTACTAAAAATACAAAAAAAATCAGCTGTGCATGGTGGCGCGTGCCTGTAATCCCAGCTACTCAGGAGGCTGAGGCAGGAGAATTGCCTGAACCCAGGAGGCGGAGGTTGCGGTGA
>NW_016107429.1:3484241-3491814 GCF_001604975.1 Cebus imitator | reverse complement strand
AAGAATGATTATCAAAAATAAAATAGAGTAGGCCTACAGATAATTGAACAGAGTTCTTTAAACAAATATTAATTGAATATTCAACAAATCATAATTGAGTAGCTGCTAGTTGCTAGGTAATTGAAGTATATCAGATAATTATGGCTATGCTATACTAAAAGACCTCCAAATACCTGATACAATTATTAAAGGTCTAATGTTAATTGTAATTGTCTAAAAAAAATCAATAATACTGTGTATCAGTAATGGCTGTGGTCAAAAAATAAATTTAAAAAATCAAAATAGTAAAGATATTGCCTTTGCTGAATATGTTCAAAATGTCATGTAGTATCCAAAAAACAGCATCTAACAATTCAGTACCCAACAAAACAATACCTAACAAAACAGTACCCAACATGTGTTGAGTGATTAGAGTATTCTTAGAGTAATTGAATGATCTTCTAAGGTGGCTACTTTGATTCAAATTAGATGTGTACTTTCAGTTGTGGTAAGGAACTGTGGACTCCAACTAGATTACACCACCCTTAAGCATTGGGAAAATGGCAAACAATATCCTGTGAAATAAATGGAATTAATTATCTTCTGAAATCACTAATTGAAGAGGTAGCTTAAATGTCTTATCAAGAATGGACAACTTTCCAGTTTTTTTTTTTTTAAGGCAGACACCAGGGTAGAGATTTAAGGAAAGGAATTGACTTAACTATCATTAAGATACCATAATCTTCTTAATTGCATTGTAATGGTATTTTGGAGATAATCAATTAGTATATATATTGTTTAAAAATTTTTCTCACAATATCTTGCCTTCTTTCTAACTTCATTTCTGTAGTAGAATTTGGGAATTTCAGAGAAGTTCTTCTTCCTCTGGACTGCTAAACTAGTTCAGCTATTTTTCTCCTCAACTGGAATATTACAACAGCCTCCATATTGGTTTCCTTGACTGAACTTTATTCCTTTTAAATTTGTTATCAGTATTGCCGTCACTGTGATCCTGGTCTTAGACCATGCCATTCTTTCTAGTTAAAGTCTTTCACTTGTAGAATAAATACAGATTTTAGCATTTTTATTGTGTTTATGTACCAATAAACCCATCATAAGTTGAAAATATTGTAAGTCAAAAATACATATATCTTAGTCATGCTAAGATATAGCATGATTCAGTGTTTAATTTACCTGAACTGGCATAATTAGGCAACTCAGAACAATTAATCGAATATAAAAGTGTGAGGCTAAGAAATAAAAGAAGAGGGGAGAGATAGAAAGGTATAACAAGAACTCTAAGATGAAGAAAATTACAGCATCTCTAAGCTTGCTAACATTCAGACCTGGAAAGGCAGTGCCATGGATTCACTTAATACCTTTGTAATATCAAATATACTAGTTAAAAACCAACTCTTTTGAGAGTAACTCATTTTTTAGAAGGTTGTGAAAAATATGAATTTTTGTTGCCTTTAGCATTTTCTAACTCTGGTGAACCTCTTAAGAGATACTATTATTGGCTGGGCGCAGTGGCTCACATCTGTAATCCCAGCACTTTGGATGGCAGAGGCAGGTGGATCACCTGATGTCAGGAGTTTGAGAGCAGCCTGGCCAACATGGTAAAACCCTGTCTCTACTAAAAATACAAAAATTAGCCAGGCATGGTAGCACGTACCTGTAATTCCAGCTACTCAGGAGGCTGAGGCAGGAGAATCATTGGAACCCAGGAGGCAGAAGTTGCAGTGAGCTGAGATTGTACCACTGCACTCCAGCCTGGGCGTCAGAGCAAGACTAATTAAAAAAAAAAAAAAAAATAGAGAGATACAATTAGAGTAGATAGTGTTATACTATAATAGAGCATTATAGTACCCTGGCTTGAAGAAAACATTCTTTATGAGCAATTTGGTTTTTGTTTCCATTTCACATTTACTAAGCAACATTCAGACCTATAATTTGGCTCCTGAATGGGATGATCTGTATTGAAGGATTACTCCAATCAGATGATTTATTCCCAGTTAATTTAAGAGATACATTTTAAAATTATAGTTATAGGCCAGACACAGTGGCTCATGCCTCTAATTCCAGCACTTTGGGAGGCCAAGTAGAGAGGGTCACTTGAGGCCAAGAGTTTGAGACCAGCTTGGGCAACCTAGCAAGACCCTGTCTTTATGAAAAATTTAAAAATTAGCCAGGCATGGTTGTATGCACCTATAATCCCAGCTAATCGGGAAGCTGCAGCAAGAGGACACCTTGAGCCCAGGAGTTTGAGGTTGCAGTGAGCTATGATCACACCACTGTATTCCAGCCTGGGCAACAGAGTAAGAACTTGTCTCTAGAAATAAATGTAAATAAATAAGTAGATTAAATTATGGTTATTAAGTAAATCAGTTCCTTATGAGTTTGTTAGTATGCATCAGTTCTTAGAGCCCGCTAACACTAAGTAACTTAGTAAGTTTCTGGACTTGCAATATCTTTAATCTTACAAATACTGGATCTAAGTCACTTAGATCCAGTATTTGTAAAATTAACTTCCTACCTGACATGCCTACTTCATTCCAGCCACTTGTGATGACTAAATCAATGAGCCTTCTTTTTTGCCATTTTTTAGTCATATATTTCTGTTTTTAGAACAAATTATAGTTATATATTCTGATTAGCATATAAGAATTGTTGGCCTGGTGCAGTGGCCCATACATTTTATTCCAGTACTGTGGGAGGCCAAGGCAAGCGAATAACTTGAGCTCAGGAGTTTGAGATCAGCCTAGGCAACATGATGAAACCCCCATCTCTACAAAAAATACCAAAAAATTAGCTAGGTGTGGTGGCTGACACCTGTAGTCCCAGCTGCTTAGTAGGTTGAAATGGGAGGATCGCTTGGGCTAGAGAGGTGGAAGTTGCAGTGAGCCAAGATCTTGCCACTGCACTCCAGCCTGGGCAACAGAGCAAGACCCTATCTCAAAAAGAAAAAAAAAAATTGTCTTACTAATGTTAGTCAAAGAGTTCCAAAGGTAAGTTTTCCTTTGAAGAATATTACATATTGGAACACTTTAAGAATTTACATTTCCCTTAAATATGCCTTTTATAGACAATACCAATTGTCATATTTAAAACTTCTTTTGCTTCCTCAGTTTTACCGGGCAGAAGTTGAAGCCCTTCATTCTTCAGGTATGACAGCAGTTGTTAAATTCATTGACTACGGAAACTATGAAGAGGTGCTACTCAGCAATATCAAGCCCATTCAGACAGAGGCATGGGTACGTGATACATATTCTGTACAAAGGCATAAGCTATTTTGAAGAAAATATATAGCTCTAAAGAATTAGTCATAGCCATACAAAATTTGCAAGTGGAATAATATTTTGAATTTACTTATAACTGGCTAATCCTAAAGTAAGATTTTAATTTAATGCCTACACTGAACCACAATAAAAATGAATGCATTGGAATTACTTTTCTTGTATAATGTTTTGTTCTATTATGCTTTGGAAATAGGTGCCCTCATTTACATGTTTGCCAAAAATTTGTACATGTGAAATGGGTTTTTATACATATTTTGTTTCTTTCAAGTTTGCTACTTTGAATTTTACTACATTATGTCCAGCAGCTGTCAAATTCAAATCTCTGTTGGATATGCATATATCATTTTAGTTACAGGTAAAATTAAGAAAAACAATTTAAGTTATATACGATTTTACACTGCATTTACTGCATATATATTGACGTATATATGTACAGATTAACTATAAATTATCTATTTGCTAATTATTGGATTAGTTTTGTTGCCAAGTGTTATATCAAAACTATGTGATAACTTTGATGATGTAACTTAGAACTTATTGGCCTCATGGAGTCCATTTTATAAAGAACGTATGTGATTTTATATAGATTGATTCTTACCTTTAGGCAAAAACAGAAATACAAGACATACTAGAATTAGCTCTGTTAATAAATTTATCATTATAAGCCAATATCAACAAATATGTTGATATTTTCCTAAAATAGCAAAATATTCCAGAAAATTATAATCCCGACAATAGGCTTCATCATTGAAGGATACATTGTTTTCTCATGAGCTGCTTTTAGTTTTGGTCTTCTAAAATTTTTCTGTCATCTCTTCAGTGGTACCCTTTCTCCACCTTCCAAAAAGAGAAATAAAACAGCAAGAAAAAACCGAATAGCAGTAATAATGTTTTGGGCCATGGATTTTTGTTTTTTGCCTTTTTGTTCTGGAGAAATTATTATTTTCCAGATAATTTATTATTTCATATTTTATAACATAAGATTACTAATGGCTCTTCTGTTTAATTAAGAGATCTTTCCCTAACTTTTATTCTCTAAACTTTAATTACTTTTTGCCTAAAAATCCCAAAACATCAATATCTAATTTACATCTTTCTTTTCTTGGAGAAACTTGATGTAACTATATTTTTACTCTTCTGGTTCTCATATGATGGCTATTTTTATTCTCTCTTTTCTATTAATACACACATTTTAATCTAGTTTTTATGACACAAGTAATTATTTATTGAATCTGCATTTCCAGAAGTTGAGTCTTGGTTTGCTATTTATTATGTTCCCAGTTGGTTTTAGCCATAGCAGTCAAAGATTCAAAATACAATTCTTAATGTTATTTACTTCCTACTTTTTAGAAGATTTAATAAGAGGTTAATTTTATTCTTCTCTCCCTAAAGAAAAGTTTAGTTTTCTTAGATGGTTTCTTCTCTCCTTCCTTTTGCTGTTTCAGGGTGTCCATAGCTGAGGAGCACATTTCCTATTCCTCACTTGTAGCTTTTCTATTCAGAGATGTTTGGTCATGAAGTGATCATTTTCTTTCTACAGTCAGTAGAAAAAGTCTTTTCCTGTTTCTCCCTTAATAGTCCTCATGGCTTTATTCTTGATTTTAGGTTTGTATAAGCTTAGCTGGACAATAAATTTGTCAGGTGTCACAGCTTATTTAATGATTCTGTTATGAACTACAGCAATACTTTCATATTCTTCCTACTTATTTATGAATATTTATGCTTTATTGTGTCATTTTTTAACCTATTTTCTTTTTCTGCAGTCAACTTAAAATCTTTTATAAAATACTCGAAATATTTTACAGAAAGAAGCAGGATAGAATCACTAAATCTTTTGGAGATTCTGATATTTCTTTTCTCCTACTTTTATAATCAAGTGATTGTTGATGTTTATGAATTTGCGTAAATTAGTATAGCAAACATTTCTGAATCATGCACATCATGATCAGCCTTTCTTTCTTATCTGCATAAATAATTAACTTAGTTCTGAGGAATATCTCCTTGAAATATAGAGGCCACCAGCTTAACATATCTTGACCTATTTCCATTTAAAAAAATATTTATGTGCGTATAGATGTAAAAAAACCCTGAAGAAATATAGTCTGTGTTGTTGTCAGTACGTGTAATGTAGAGTTAGTGCAGAATTCTCTTAGCCTTCTGAGAGTATTGAAAGTATTAATGTTGGAGTCTTAGAGTACTTTTTTAAAATTTTGGTAATAGGAAAACTAATAAATTTTAGGTTAATTAAAAATGTATAAAATTATCAAAAACCAAAACATTCACTGTACCAGTAAGAAGGTAACTGTAATTGATAAGTCATACTAGAAAAAATAAAGGGCTACAAAGCTGCAGGGAGGTGGTTAGAAGCCTTAGCACAATTACAGTATGGATTGT
Source organism: Cebus imitator (assembly GCF_001604975.1). Taxonomy (NCBI): domain Eukaryota; kingdom Metazoa; phylum Chordata; class Mammalia; order Primates; family Cebidae; genus Cebus; species Cebus imitator. The sequence continues at coordinate 3,486,142 of NW_016107429.1, read as the reverse complement.
GGAATTTTTAATTTTTTAACTTGTGCACTATATATGCGCACTACATTTTTTAAATTGTGAAATGATATTGTATCTTTTATTAAGATTTATGTTATTGCCACAAGATTTTGGAAAACTTGTTTTCCTAAATATAGCAGTGAACATTTAGTGAAGATTTTTTTAAACTAAGTTGCAGAAAAAGTCAAAAAACCCTGCATATAAGCCAAAAGCCTTTGTCAAAAATTAGTTGCTTGTATTGTCTTTTAAAAGTATAAGCATAAATTATTAAATAAAAAGCATGGTACATTAAGTGACTCACTAAGTTAATAGCTTGTATGAAAAATTAAAATAAAAATTAAGTTAATGCTTCAACTGTTAATGTTTTTCTCATGAAATTTAGAAATTATTTGCCTTAAATTTGTCAGCAGGCCAAATATTTATTTCTCCTTTTCGTGTGACTATATGTTTTCACTTCCAGAACATACTCACTTGGGGAGTGTATTTTACATGGCCAAAATGTGTGTTTTGATTATGATTAAATACTTAATTTTCTTCAAAATAATTCATTAAACTTTTGTTGTCATCCCTGATTTATTTATTCTAGCTAGATTTCACCTGTTTTTTTTTTTTTTTTTGGTTTTCTTAAGATATTATATCTTAATTTGATTTTTTTTTTTTAGTGAACTTTCTAGTTATCACACATAATATGAGATTAACAGCTCATTATTAACTGGATAAGTGCTCTAATTTATTTATTTCAAAAAATGATTTCTTTGAACTTTATAGGATTTTTCTTATTTTAGTAAAGTAAATGAAACATTATGGAGTCTCATGTTTTACTAGTAGAATTATATATGGAAGAAAACAGATTATTTTCTATTTCCTACCACTGAATGAGAAAAACATTAGGGGCAAAAAATACCTGCTACTTGTGTTTCCCACAGGCCCTTTCCAAATTGGTTCCTTTAAACTCTAAAACTAATTCCAGGAAACTAGTAAAAAGATGCCACAGGCAATTTGGAAGCTTGTAAAATACCCTGGTGCTGCTGATCAGGCAAACTTTTTGTGTTGTTGCTTTTGAATTGCTCTCCTAAACCTGGAAAAACACTGTTGGGTCCTGATTTTCCAAATATATTCATGACCTGAGTTATATTGAGACTTTTATATCCTAAGAAATGTTTTAGAATGTGCTGATATCTGATCTTTTCAAAAGTTCATAGTATCTGCTTCTTGGTGTCAGGAAATCATCATTGTTCAGCTATTATTCCAACTAGAAAAAGGTGATTGTGTAGATAATTGTTAGTTCTAAGACTGTAACATACAGTACACATCGTCTTGGGCAGTAATTCTGGAAAGTGATAGGCAAATTGTTACTGTTTTGTAGGTGATCATCCTATCTTAAGTGTTTTTCTGGACAATATTAATTTATTCAACAAATATTCATTATATATCTAGTACATCTCTTAGGTGTCTGGCACTGTTCTACGTGAGGGTATATATAAGTCTATAAAACACAAAAATCCCTGCCGTCTTCACAAAGATAAGAAAGTCATAGTTTTTATGATGTGAAACAAACGGAAATATCTAATTAGGGTCTGAATTCTTACTTCCTGAAGCTTTAAACAAAATGCTAGTAGAGAAAATCTCATTTACTGAAATAAGGTAACATTTATGCATTTGGAATACATTTATGAATAAATGCTCTGTCCTTCTGTGTCAGCGGGTTTTATATCTCCAGCAAAGTGAAGTTTTAATTTAAACAATTACAGATTATTATTCCATATTAGTTTAAAAATAAAATTAATGTGGAAGAAGAAAACATAAATAATTTTATCTCTTTTTTTTTTTTTTTTTTTGAGACGGAGTTTCACTCATGTTACCCAGGCTGGAGTGCAATGGCGCAATCTCGGCTCACCGCAACC
>NW_016107429.1:3419599-3484201 GCF_001604975.1 Cebus imitator | reverse complement strand
AGCTAATGTTTTTGTATTTTTAGTAGAGACGGGGTTTCACCATGTTGACCAGGATGGTCTCGATCTCTTGACCTCGTGATCCACCCGCCTCGGCCTCCCAAAGTGCTGGGATCACAGGCTTGAGCCACCGCGCCCGGCCAATTTTATCTCTTTAAAGAGTTCTTATCTATATATTTTATCTATTTAAAAGGTAAAATTTGTTTTTAGGAGGGTTTGGGTTCTGTTTTTTTATGATAATTATGTGTATATTTTCATGCTGGCATACTTTAAAATGAAGATCTATCAGTCTCGCGTTTTAGTTTTGAAGTAACTTGCTACACACATTATTTTATAATGTCATCCTGGGAAGCACATTTGAAAATTACCTTTTCAAATTCAAATAATATGAGTAAAAAGCTATAAATTATTCCAAAAAAGGATTTTTATAAAAGCCATTGACCTCAAAGGAAGATTAGAATTATTTAGCAGTGAGGTTTTGTCAATTAATGTTTAGTAAACAGTATAAGCACCTATGTGATCATAGTCCAGAAGATTTTTCTATTTTACTGATAAGTTCTTAAGTTAGCGATTATAATTTTCCATACTTACTGGTTAAGGTCACTGAAATACATCTTCTTCCACCACACATATTTTGGGAAACTTTCAGAGATTGCCATGTGAGCAGTGCTCATTTTCTTTTGCAATATAAATGAATAAATCAGAAGGAAACTCTATGGCTAGTCCCATTTAAGAACATAATTTTCAAATCATGGTACATGGAACTTAGGGATTCCATGCAGTGTCGTTAAGCTTTCTTTTAGTAAAGTTTGATTGTATTAGATGGTGCCTCATTTATTTATTTGCCATCTATCACCCAGCCTTTTACAATTTTTGAGGGAGGTTATGGATTATACAGAAACACTTTGCTGGAGATATAAAACCTGCTAACACAGAGGACAAAACATTTATTCATAAGTGTATTCCAAATGCATAAATGTTACCTTAAAATTAGTTCATATCTAATCCTTAAAATCCAAATTCAGTTTGTGATAGCTAAGCCTAATGGAATATTATGAAAAACTTGAGATTTAGTTTTGACCTAGCTGTATTATTCAATGAGGACATTTTAATTGACTATTTAAATTAATACTAATAATATGTGTTTTAATAAACGGTACAAAGTATTGTTTGAATTATAATATCTGATAACATAGGATCTATTTAAAGAAACTACATGTAAAAACATATTTAAATGGTTTCTGGGTATCCTGAATTTTCCTTTATTGAGCAATGAAAGTGTAGATTATATTATTATGTTTCTTTTTTCTGAAGGTGAAGTAAATCTTAAAGTGAAATAACATGGCAGGATATTACCTAACACATGCCGTCATTCTTTTTAAAGTTATTTTAATAATAATGCATCTGTTTTTAACTTTAATTACAATTCATAAAATAATTTAAGCCTCAAATTATTTAACTATTACTATGTGGACATTAGTTCCACTTCATGGTTATACAAATTTGGAAAATGCTAGATTAAAACAAATTAGGTATTAGGTTTGAAAAATCTGCAGCTTTCTTTTTCTTTTTCTTTTTTTTTTTTTTTTTTTTGAGACAGAGTCTTGCTCTTCTTGTTGCCCAGGCTGGAGTGCAATTGTGCAATCTCGGCTCGCTGCAACTTCCACCTCCCGGGTTCAAGCGATTGTCCTGGCTCAGCCTCCTGAGTAGCTGGGATTACAGGTGTGCGCTACCATGCCTGGCTAATTTTTGTATTTTTAGTAGAGACAGGGTTTTGCCATGTTGGTCAGGCTAGTCTTGAACTCCTGACCTCAGGCGATCCTCCCATCTAGGCCTCCCAAAATGCTGGGATTACAGGTGTGAGCCATGGCGCCCTGCTTTTTTCGTTTGTTTGTTTTCTTTTGTTTTGAGATGGAGTTTTGCTCTTATTGCCCAGGCTGGAATGCAATGATGCAATCTCTGCTTACTGCAACCTCCATCTCCTTCTGCCTCCGGGTTCAAGTGATTCTTCTGCCTTAGCCTCCCTAGTAGCTGGGATTACAGATGCGTGCTACCACACCCACCTAATTTTTGTATTTTTAGTAGAGACAGGGTTTTGCCATGCAGGCCAGGCTGTTCTCAAACTCCTTGCCTTAGGTGATCCCCGCCTCAGCCTCCCAAAGTGCTGGGATTAGAGGCGTGAGCCACCTCACCAGGCCCACAGCATTCTTTTTTTTTTTTTTGGATACATGAATAATACCAGAAACTATTACATTAATATTTTATCACCTAAATCTTCCCTTTATTAATGGTAACCTAAAGTATGGACTTCTGAATATATGGCATTGGTTAATTAAGAAATATATTTACAATACTTTACCTATATATCCAATACTATATAATAGATTGATTTTTCCTTCAGCATAGTCTTAAGGAAGCATCCATCATGAGTGAGAGTTACAACTGAATGGGGCTGGAATTGTTCAGGCAATCTTATTTATTCCTTTGATACTTTTGGTTCAGTAGTCCTAAGACTTGTTCTCTTCGAAATGCAAATTTTATCTTTTCATTTGTTTTACTTATAGATACTTTTAAAGCTGTAATTTCAGACTGTACTGAATTTTACCATTCTTTTGGAAATATATGTAGAAGACTTCCTAATATAGTCAGTGCACAGGAAATAAAGTAGTAAAATAAGTGGAGCTGAAGGATATTTTTGTTTTGTCTTATTTCTATGGTCTCAAAGATGTAGTCCTCTATTGGGCATGTATCTTAACACTCATGTCAATATATTTTAAATATTTTTTATAAATCTGAAAAAGCATCCTTGTTGAATACACACACACACACACACACACACACACACACACACAATTCTGTTTTAGTTTCTGATTAATTTCTGAGCTTCTTTCATCTGCATCTAAAAAAGCAGAAAAGTAATGTTGTTCATTTTACCATAGACTTTATTCCCCCTTCAAATGGAACTCACTCAGTGCAGCTTCTCTCTTTCATAGTCAGTGATGGTGAACCTTGATGGTGATGGACTAAAAGTGGACTTATGGATACATATTTGATTGCATACCATAATGAGTTATCAGTTGTTCATTCTCTTTTTAAATCCTCTGTGTATTCTACTTAATACTATTTCTATTTATTCTTTTATTGTCTTATTAATCACCTCTCAATTTCCATTGTTTCCTGTACATTATATCCTTTTGGCCTTTTTATTTTTAACCTTCATTTTCTTTTTACCTCTGGTGAGTGGTATCTTTTGATGTATTTGGGCTCCTCTTACTACTGATCTTAATTTATTGAACTTTACTGGACCTGTGCTGTTTATTGTAGAATCATGTATAATGGGTTTCACTGTCATACCTCTAGTAAAAGAGCGGAGTTGATCTGTTTCCTTGTGAGAAACATTCTGGTGTTATAGAGCTTCCAGCTCCATTAAACTTGGGAACTACTGGCAAGAGTTTTACATTTTGGCTTGAAATAACTCCTTTAGTGGTCTGTCATTGGCTGAGAGCTCCATTCAGAAGGGAAAGGAAGTACTGCAACAGTGAGTACATTTTATTTGCCCTAAAAAGCTCATATAGTTAATAAGAGTAAACATAATGAAGAGGTTCTAGTAAGCAACACAGACCATCATAAGAATACAAAAGTTATTATTTTTTTGTACATAATTATTCTCGCCTCATCCACCCTGCTTGGGGTTTTCTAAGTGTGTTCTGAGAACATTAGTTCTACTTCATGGTTAAACAAATTCGGAAAATGTTAATTAAAAAAAAATTAAGTACATTTTTTGATTACAGGACTTCTTTGAGTCAATAACAAGTTAATATGTATTTTAAATCTCTGAGGGAAATATATAATGTATATGTTTCACAAAACTATTTTCTCATGGAATTATTTTTTCCTCTGTATAGAACCTGATATAGAATGTCTACAGGAAATACTTGGAAACCATTGTAACTCTTTTTTTTATATTTCTAGTTTTCAAATTTCTCATCTGTAACATGGGTAAAGATTTATCTCTGGAATACATTGTTTTAGAGTTTCCAAATCTCTAATAATGTGGAATTTTTGTGTTATAAATAGAGATTAAGTATATAAACAGAAACGTCTCCTCAATCACATTTCAGGACTCTTCTGTGAATAATAAGAGAAAATATATTCCTGAAATTTGTCCCTTTTAAGTACTTGTGCCATTAATAATACTATTTTATTGCATACAAATAAAGATTTTATTTTATATATAATTATATGTAACTCACTGATCTTTTATTTTAACTAATTCTGGAAACTTTTATCTATTAGCTTTCAGAAATTCTTATTTATGAAGATTCCCATTATAGCTTTTCTAATATTGCTGTCTTTTCTTTTGTAATTCTTACCTGATAACCTACATGAAGTTTATATGTCCCAGCAGTGAGGTATTTTCATCATTTCTTTACGTTTTGTATTTGTTCTTCCACAATAATTTAAGCCAAAACCTGAAATTCCATTTTCTTTTTTTGTCATTAAGCTGGCATTGGCTACTAAATCAAAAAAAGGGTTGGGCTGGGCATAGTGGCTCATGTCTATAGTCTCAACACTGGGATGCCAAGACAGGAGGATCATTTGAGACCAGCTTGGGCAACATAGCAAGACCCTGACTCTACAAAAATAATAAATAAATAAATAAATAAAATTAAAAATTAGCTAGGTGAGGTGAGACACACCTGTAGTCCTAGCTACTCAGGAGGCTGAGGTGGGAGAATTTCCTGAGTCCAGGAGTTCAAGTTTGCAGTGAGCTATGATTTCCCCACTGTACTCCAGCCTGTCAACAAAGCAAGACCATATCTCTTAAAAAAAAAGAAAAGAAAAAAGTGTCAAAACTAGTAAATTCTATTGGGTATATGTACATTTTTAAATGAAGAAGAGGCCTCCTAAAAGACCACAATTTCTGCTTTGTATCAACATTTATATTGCTCTTTTACTAATAGGCTACTGTGTTGTCTCTCAAGCCTTTGAATAGTATTTTAATTCATTAAAAGCTTGTTATTCAGAACCTTCTAAAAAACAAAGTCTTATTAATACTTAACTGCTCGTGATCTCTTATTTTTACTTTCCTGATACCAGTTGATAAATCAGATTAGGTGTGATACTGTTAGATCAAATTCCAGAGTTCATTTGAGAGATCTTAAAGTGAACTCATGCAAAGGAGCTCTATAAATAATCAGTAGATACATACTATAAGTACCATCTCTTTTAAATCTTAATAGTATCAGAATTTTAAGTTAGTACATGAATTGGGTTGTTAGCTAAAACAGTGGAAGGAGATCAGTAATTATTTGTTGAATGATGGTGTATTCCTGGTGGTCACCCTTATTACTGAAAAGTCCTTCTTCAGACATCTAGCCCCTACATGACAGCTTAATATGATAGCTTTTTAATAAAATTCTTTGAGTTATTTTTGTACCAAAGCTACTTTAGAAAAATAGATTGGCCTATATGCTCAAGGGATTAAAAGGATATAAGAGACGTAGAAGATATGTTTTTTACCCATCAGAAGCTACCTAATATTGTTAAGGCTGTCATGACACTGAGATGGTACCAGTCTGGGAACCATTGCTGGCATGGGCCTTGATTATAGTTTTACATATTAATAGCATGATGAGTGAACGAGATAGTTTAGGAAGTAATTTGGGAAGCCCAATATTGACCTTTCAAAAACTTCTATTAACCTTAATTGCCATCTTTTATCATGCCTGATTATGCTCACTTTTCCCAGATTGTGTAATTAGGAAATTAGGATCAACCCTCTTGGTCATGATTATTAAAGCAAAGATATTAGAAGTCAGTTTAATTTTAGTTCTGTATGATTCACACTATAAAATTTAAGGACATGTAATTTTTCTAAAGTGTTGGTAACCATTGTTTTGGTACCACTTAACGAATGACTTAGGACACTAGTGACCATCTTATCTTGAAAACACTTAATAAGGCTGAAAATAATGTGGAGAATGTACACTAGTATATTTTTTCTCTTAAAGTGATCAGATAATATAAATATTATTAGGAAATCCTGAATTTGACCATCACTACCCAAAAGCATGTTAGATGTGATTAGATTTTTAGAGTATGATATCAAAGTATTAAAGCAATTGGAAAAAGGAGACATATCAAGGGGTTAAGGGTATTGGTACTTTAAATTTTCAGTGAATTTTAGGTGAACTGTTTATTTTCTTCCTTTTTGTTCTCCCTGTTTCTCTCTTTTTTCTCCTTATCTAAGCTCCTCTTCCTCACTCTGTTTCTCTTTTATTTTGTTTTCCATGTGTTTGCCTTTATATTCATCTTATGGCTGTCATGTGGCTTTTATGTATTAGGGTACATATTTTCCAACCCAGTTAGGACTAGTGCCCAAATGAAGTCTGGATAAATAGAGCATCATTTACAGTTTAGAAAGCCTCTAAAAGATTTAGGCACAAATATATTGACATATCTGGTTGATCTTTTGTATGCCCTGATTATTGTAAATGCTTACTTTGCACTTGTCATACTAGTAGTGGTTCTCATAAATGGAAGGACTTTTAGAGACTGATATGTATTGGAACTTATTACAAAAAGATCTAGAAATAATAAAACATTGGTCATATGCCCAGTTCACTTATATTGTATTTTTTGGAAATTAGCAAAGGAAATAAAATTTCTCATTAAATGTGTTTAAAACTCATTAGAAACATAAATGATTAAGATGGGAAATTAAAATATATAATTCATTTAAGAAAAATTAAAGAGCTAGAGACTAGAAAGTCTAAATTTTGTTATAGAAGCTTAATCATAAAAGGCGACATTTAAAAATTTTAGGCATAATTTAAAATAAATATAAAATTTACATCTCAAGGTAGTGATGCCTACCCTTTCCTGTTCATTGGAAATATTTTAAATGTCCATGAAAAGACTATGTGAATTTCCTATCTATTCTAATGACTGTACTTGCATTAATGAAAATAATCACTGAGAGAAGATGATTAAGATAGGAAAAAAGTGGTCACAGCAGGCTACAGGTAGATTTGGTGTCTTGTTTCTTAGGCAGCTTTCAAAAAATTTTTTAAATAGTATAATTCCAAAGTTTTGACAGAAACTGCTAAGCAAAAATTTTTAAGCAAACTGCTTTAATTAATTTTCATTATAAAAATGTTTTATATTCTGAAATGAGAATTACTATGCTTTGAGGTTCCAATGAATTTCATGTAAATGGCAAAGTATAACCAAAAAAATCTTATGATATTGTTCACAACTTTTGCCATTCTTGGACCCAAGGCTGAAAAACATTTTCACAGATACTGTGCTTTATCCTGAAAGGATTTGGTGAAAAGGGATCTCTGAGTTGAATGTCTGCTCTGCTTGGCCTTTGAAAGAAGGGGAGAGGGCAAGGCTGGTCTTGGGCAAATTACTTCCACCTCCCTTTTTGCCCCTGCTTCAGCTCCAGGGGAGCTGGAAATGCACAGGAGGAATCAGAAGACCTGGGTTCGAGTCCCGGCTCTGCCACTTACTACCTATGTGACTTTGGGTAAGTTAACTAATATCTCTGGGTCCCAGTTTCAGTACAGGATTGTTGTAAGAATTAGTTGAATGATCTATGTAAATGTGCTCTATAACCTCCCAAGAGCTATAGAAACATAAATTTGTATTATCATAGGCTTAGCCTTCTTCTCCCCTATTCTGTAGTCTGTTGTCCTCAAATATGCCTTTTTTAAGCAAGCCAGAATGACTTAACTTCTTTTGCTTCTCCCTATCTCCTCTCCATATTGGAACTATTATTTCTATTCTGTGCCTGATTAACAGTTAAGTATTCTAAGAATGTAAAACCCAGTTGATTAAATTAATCTTCACTATAGAGAGTAGATTATTATGACCCCTTTTTAACCTTCCTACTCTTACCTTTCTTCTTTAATATTCCCAGAATTGTGTGCTTAGAAACATCAAAGAATCCCCAATGCATGAAAATTCAGACCGTGTTGGGGAGAAAGATTTTGGCAGAGGGAACCTGTTTCTTAGCTCACTGCTCCATTAGTTAGTAAGGTTGACTGGGAAAATGGTTGTATAAATGTGCCTCTAGTCCATTCATTTTCTCTGTGGGAAAGAAAATGGAAATAGTTCAGAGTTGAAAGTTCTTTAGAGGTCTCACTGAAAGCCTAACCTGAGGAGTAATGGTAGAGAGAAGAGATAATGAATTGGGGGCTGTTTGGTCAGCGCTTTGATTATTATCTGATGTGCGTCAGGTTCTCAGAAATTAAGTCCTAGTCCACCCTCGGCCAATCTAAACTTAAAATGCTATTTTTATTGGGTGCTCAGTTTATAGAGGGTGCTTGCTGCAAGGAAGAAAGATCTTGCCTTCTGGATAACACCTGGGCTCTGATGAAGGGATTTTTATGAGAGCATAAGAGCTTGTCCCTCTACTTGTTCCAATCCTCTCCAACAATCTAAGAATGCTTGGTCTGGCTATGTGTAAATAATAGTAATAATAGGCACTTACATGAGCTGCTTGCCATTAATGCCAACTGCCATGGAACATAATAACAATTACTCATATCATGATTAGGTTAACATTATTAAAGATTTTGGTTTTATTTTTTTTTAGCCTTGAACCATTCATTTATGCTCAATATGGTTTCTTGCTGAAGTAGCAATGTCATCTTTGATAACTAAAAATTAGAGGAAAATATGGTAGAAATCAAATGCAAATTGAAGCAGTTAAATACACTTTTAAATTTACCAATTAGTGGAAAAAATGAAATGATAATACTTGTGCTGGCAGGGATGCAGTGATATGGGTACTCTTATACATTGCTTATGGTCCTGAAAATTAGTATGATCCTTTCGATTTTTTTTCCCAAGACATAAAAGTGTTTATAACTTTTAAACCAGTAATCCCGTAGTTGCTAACGTCTCCTAGGGAAATTATAGAATAAAAAAGCTAATTGCTGGGCGATTATCATTGTAGGATTATCATGATAGTGAAAAACTAGACGCTACCTAAACATCGAACAATAAGAAAATGATAAATTGTCACTCATTTGCTAGATGAACTATTATATAGCTGTGATTTTTAAAAAAAAGATCATTATGAAGGCTGTATGAGAAATATAAATGAATAAAAGCAATTCATAGCTTGAATGAGAAGACACTCAAAGTAGTTGTTGTTTTAGAGTCAAGTCTCTAGATGTGTAGATTTTATAAATGTTCTGTAATTTTGTATTATATTTTACTTTTAAAAAGTAAAAGCAAACAAAATTAAAATAGAAACATTTTGTGATGGATCATTATTAGTTTTTAGCTGCAAGAAAGGTTTGGTAACAGTTAACCCCTCAGCCCATTTTCAGTAGAGGCTCTGAGTAGGAACCTACCATTTGAAAATCTATGTCATCATAGTGACTATGTTATTGCCCTAGCATGTCAGCAAAATTCAGTATTGGAAAATTCCCTGTAAAGCTGGTTTTAGCTTTTGCTGGTAACACTAACATAATCCTAAAAATACTGACAACATTTCGGGCCTTCTAGAGCTCATCTTTATTCTAGTTACTAATACATTAAATAGATTGAAATGTTAATTATATACTTAAGCACTCTAAGACAAATGTGTGTGTGTGTATACATGTATCTGCATGTGGACAAATGTGAGAGATATCAGCGTTTAAAAAGTTGTGATATTTACTAAATTTTTCCTTTGGGGACTTAGTAAGGAAAGAAGGTAGAAAAAAATTTTTTTAACTTTTATTTTTTAGAGATGGGGTTTCTCGGGGGAGGGTGGGAAGGAAAAATAAAATAAAATAAAATAAAATTTTAAAAAAAGAGATGGAGTTTCTCCATGTTGGTCAGGTTGATCTCAAACTCCCAAACTCAGGCGACCCACCCACCTCAAAATTTAAAAAAAAATAATAAAACTTGTGTTTAATCTCATGAGGCTTAACACACCTATTGACTTATCTGTCTATTATTGACCATTTTATGGAGAGAGATTTTTCTGACATGGAACACAGTTTTAAATGAGAAAAAAAGTTTTAGTGCTCATCTTATCATATTTTTTTGCATGACAGTTATAAAGTGTTGTCCACCACACGCTGTAGAATTATAAAACAAAATCCAAATAGGAAACCAAGTAATCCTATTAAGAACATACTTATAATTAATTTGTAAACTACCATGTAATAATCTTGCTGTGGCATTGAATAGTAAACCTGCATTGTGAACACTTGGTCTCTTTCTAATTGCTACCATGCCAAAATATTGGTAAATGTTCAAAAAAGAACCTAAACAATTTATAGTGCATCACTAAGTATAGAGACAGCTTAGAAAAATAGTGTTCCTCAAAGTTTATGCCATTGCATGTTATAACACTCATTAAACGAAGAAACACAATATTATGAGGTTTATCAAATTGTGAAATTAACATCTCATTTTAAAAATGTATTATAGTGATAAATTATTTGGCAAATTTAGGAACTTGCCAGTAAAGTATACAGAACAGAATTGTTTGTATTCATCTAAGCCTTTGAGGATAAATGTCTTGGAACATGCAGTAATGTGAAAAATTTGGTGTGAAAATATTTGTATTAGTGAATTTTCCTGCTTTATTATGCTTTTCTTCTCCATAGTCATGTTCTAGGAGGAGTTAATGCTCCATGTCAGTATATATCAAGAGAGGGAAAAACTTGAACTTGTGCACATTTTATAAAAACAATGACTATATTTGATAAGCTATTAGGATTTGTCTTAGTAAAAAGATTGCTTCTGGGTTTCTTTCTTCATTGGAAGAAAAATGAACATTTTGCTGATAAGATTATTAGCGTCTTTTTAGTATTATGTTAGTCAATACAGATGAATTTAAAATCACTTTGTAAAGTGCCAGTTAAAAGCTAGTTTAGCATTGTGTGTTAGATTAACTCACAGGGATAAAATAGTCAAACTGCTTGACTCAAACTGATAAAACAAAAACTGTTTATGTTGTTATCTGGCATTATAAAAAAATAAAACTTTACATTTGTGAAGTAATAGTAATATCTCACTTTATTGAACTACTGAACACTTAACTTTGTACCAGACGTTATTGTAAGCTGTTTTACTTACATTAATTCATTTAAGTATAGAAGCTGCTTATGGATACTGCAACAATTTCGAGGTAGCTCTTTCCCTCTGTTGAGTGAGAGTAGAAAGTATTGTGGATAATTTGTGTTTGACAGTAAGAACTGTAACATGTAAATTATGTCTACTTTGTTTTTCTAATTTCATTATATATTTAAAATACAAGTGAGATGGGAGGCACTTCCTTTTGGTCTACTTATATAAACCTTTAAGAGTTTAATATGGCCGGTCTAATTCTCTTCTCTGGCCTTTTTATCCACTGGGTTATGTGGAAGGAGCCTGAACTTTAAAGTCCAACATAACCTGGGCAAGATATAGAATACTTTTTAACTCTAGTTTTGTCTTCTTCTATGGAAACTAGCTATAAAAACATGTAACCTCACAGGATTATTGTGAGGAACATAGAAATTCTTCAGTAAACATTTTGTTAGATCATTGGATGATTGAAATGCTTGGCACACAGGTTGTTAATTAATGCTGGTTCCATTTCTCTTGTTTTTCTTTAAGGCTTTGGAAAGAACAATCTCTTTTATTGTTCACCTCCTGAAAGTAATGCTTGTTGACCCTTAATTGCAGCAGCAGCCACTGATTGAAACTTCCAGATCAGGAGTTGAGTATCCATCCCAAATTACCTCTCGAGGAAGGAAACCCAAACTGCTTCTTTCCACCATCCTTTTCTTCAGACTAATTCCTTTTCCCTTTTTTTATTTGTGTCAAAATTTTATTTTCTGTTTCAATGTGTATTAGTCCATTGTCACAATGCTATCAACATAAACAGACTACCTGAGACACTGAGTAATTTATTTTAAGAAGAGGTTTAAAAAGAGTTCCGCATAGGTGGGGAGGCCTCAGGAAACTTACAATATGGTGAAAGGTGAAGGAGAAACAAGCACCTTCTTCACGAGGTAGCAGGAAAGAGAGCAAATGAGGAACTGCAAACACTTAAAACCATCAGTTCTCCTGAGAACTCACTTGCTATCATGAGAACACCATGGGGGAAACTGTCCCCATGTTCTAGTCACCTCCCACCAGATCTCTCCCTTGACATGTGGGGATTACAATTTGAGATAAGATTTGGTTGGGGACACAGAGCCAAACCATATCTTTCCAACCCTGGCTTCTCCCAAATCTCATATCCTTTTCATATTTCAAAACCAATCTTGCCTTCCCAACAGTTCCCCAAAGTCCTAACTCATTCCAGCATTAACTTAAAAGCCCAAGTCCAAAGTCTCATCTGAGACAAGGCAAGTCCCTTCTGCCTATGAGCCTGTGAAATCAAAAGCAACTTAGTTACTTTCAAGATACAGTGGAGATACAGGCATTGGGTAAATGTTCCCATTCCAAATGGGAGCAATCAGCCAAAACAAAGGGGCCACAGGCCTCATGCAAGTCTGAAACCCAGCAAGGCACTCATTTTACAGCTCCAAAATAACCTCCTTTGACTTCGTGTCTTATATCCAGGACATGTTAATGCAAAGGGTAGGCTCCCAAGGCCTTGAGCAGCTCCACCTCTGTGTCTCTGCAGGGCATAACCGCTATGACTGCTTTTATGGACTAGTGTTGAGTGCCTGTGGCTTTTCCAAGCACACAGTGCAAGCTGTTGGTGGATCTACTACTGTAGGGACTGGAGGACTGTGGCCCTTGTCTCACAGCTTCAGTAGGCAGTGTCCCAGTGAGGACTCTCTGTGTGGTCTGCAGCCCCATATTTCCCCTCTGCATTGCCCTAGTAGAGGTTCTCCAATAAGGCTCTGTCCCTGTAGCAAACTTCTGCCTGGACATCCAGGCTTTCCCATATATCCTCTGAAATCTAAGTGGAGTCTCCCAAAGCTCAACTCTTGCCTTCTGTGCCCCTTAGGACCAATGCCACCTGGAAGCTGCCAAGGCTTGGAGCTTGCACCCTTTGAAGCCACAACCCAAGTTGTATCTTGGCCCCCTTTAGCCATGGTTGGAGCTGGAGTGGCTGGAACACAGGGAACCAAATCCTGGGGCCACACAGAGCAGTGGGGCCCTCCAGCCACAAAGCATTTTTCCCTCCCAGTCCTTTGGGCCTGTGGTGGGAGGGTCTGTCTCAAAGATCTCTGAAATGTCCTGGAGACATTTTCCCCATTGTCTTGGCTGTTAACAAGTTACTTATGCAAATTTATGCAGCTGGCTTGAATTCTTCTCCAGAAAATGGGTTTTTCTTTTCTACTCCATGGTCACACTGCAAATTTTCCAAACCTTTATGCTCTGCTTCACTTTTAAACATAAATTCCAATTTCAAACTATTTATTTGTGAATGTGTATTACTAAACGGTTTCAGGATAAGCCAGGTCACCCCTTGAATGCTTTACTGTTTAGAAATTTCTTCTGCCAGATACCTTAAATCATCACTCTCAAGTTCAAAGTTCCTCGGATCTGGCAGTGGCAAAATGCTGCCAGTCTTTTTGCTAAAGCATAGCAAGAGTGACCTTTGCTCCAGTTCCCAGTAAGTTCCTCATCTCCATCTGAAGCCACCTCAGCCTAGACTTGATTGTCCGTATCACTATCAGCATTTTGGTCAACACCTTTCAACAAGTCTCAAAAGTTCCAAACTTTCCCATATCTTCCTGTCTTCTTCTGAGTCCTCCAAACTGTTCTATCCTCTACCTGTTACCCAGTTCCAAAGTTGCTTCCACATTTTTAGGTTATCTTTATAACCTAAAATCTTTATAACATACCCCACTTTGCTGGTACCAATTCTTCATATTAATCCATTCTTACACTGCTATACAGATACTACCTGCGACTGGGTAATTTATTAAGAAAAAAAAAAAAAGAGGTTTAATTGACTTACAGTTCTGCATGGCTGAGGAGGTCTCCAGAAATTTACAATCATGGCAGAAGGCAAAGGAGAAGCAAGCACCTTCTTCACAAAGCGGCAGTAGAGAGGTCAAAAGGGGAACTGTCAAACACTTTTAAAACCATCAGCTCTCATGAAAACTCACTATCTCGAAAACAGCATGGGGGAAACCAACCAATGATCCAGTCACCTCCCACCAGGTCCCTCCATTGACATGTGGGTAATACAACATGAGCTGAGATTTCGATGGGGACACAGCCAAACCATATCACAATGTTACTAATATAATGAGGCTCTATATTAGGAATTTTAAAACATAGATTTAATATAAAAATCTACAAATATTTTTAAAGTAAACTAGTCAACTAAATTCTTTTCTCACAGAATGAAAGAACCATGTTCCTTTAAGATAGCAATATTGGTTGCAAAGTTATAAAGATTTCAGGATTTTCTTTATGAAAACCATTTTTCTTCACACTTTTGAAAGCCTGCAGTTTGTAACCTTCATAAATCAGTGATTTCTGTTTTAGCTCTGGCAGAAAGCTTTTCAGCCAGTCCTGCTGTCAGTGTACCTGCTGCTTGACATTGACAGGTTTCTTGTCAAAACCTGGGTTTTGCATAAATTAGTGTTTAACCCTGGACAAGCTTTTCCTCCCCACTTCAGTGCAACTTTTAAAAGACTGCCATGCCCTTATTCAAAGATAATGAAAGTGAATTTGACTATTGTATCATGCATTTTACACTCTAAAGAAAGTAGTTTATAAACTGTTACAATAACTTGAACTTTCCTACTCTTTTTTATTTCTCTTTGAGTCTTAATTAATAACCTTCAGTCTTACAAATTGCTTTATAATATAGACATCATCACTGATAGCCTAGTGTACCTTTCTCTTAGTCCAGAGGATCTATTTGCTGTACTTTTTAATACACAGTTTACATTGGGGACAGGGGCACAATAAAGGGGCATACTTTAAATAATCTTATGGATAAACTTAGAATTTTTAAAAAGTTGATTGTCTTAATACTTTTTAGGTAGACACTATTTGAAAAACCCAAGAAAATATGTGATTCTAATACAGAGACTTCATGCTTTCCTAACTTGTTCTTACTGTCACTGTTTCAGCTATGGCTGAATGGCAAAGGAAAAATAGCTTCATCCTTGAACAAGAAGAATATAACACATTAATATGATCATACATTTATTATGTTCTTCCTTTGTATAAGATAATAAGCATATTACTCTTCAGATTTTATATAATCAGTTCCCTCAACCCCTGTTGAACATCTCAGATGTTTCAGATGTGGAATTACAGGCTACTAAAATATGGTTTATAGATTTCAATAAACCTAGCAATAGAATCATTACAGAAAAATGTAATGTATCTAGTAATCCTAGCTGAATCAGGTAATACATGTCATCTAATTTTCCTTTACCTATGTTGATGGAAGTAAGTTCATCTCTCTTATTGTTCTTGTAGGAAATCTTTGTGATACTTTTTCTTCCTTCAACCATACAACCATCAAGAATGACTGAGAAGGTTTTCTAAGCTTGGAGAGAGAATAATTCTTTTAAAAAGAAAGCTAATTCCTAATATGTTGAACATTTTGAAATCTCAATGTAAGCAAAAATTCATATATTTAAGTATGTTGTACAAAATCAGCATTTAGGTAACAAGATGATATATTACTACTCCAACTTATTGAGGTAAAGTAGTATAAATGGTTGATAATGTGAGGATTAGAGTTTCTTCTGTTCAAAATGTGATTACCATTGGAATGCTTATTGTGTGCTGGACACCATGTATAACTCTTGATGTACATTAACTGATTTAATATCTGTAGGATCTCTAGAAAACAAATATTAATATGTTTACACACTAGGAAAACTACAAATAGAGGTTCAGAGCTGTTAAGTAATTTGCCTAAAATCTTTGAGCTGGTAAGTTGCAGAGCTGATAGTCAGGTTTAGGGCTTGGTGACACCATAGAGAATGAACCTTCACTTTATCTGTAAGTGGTGGTAAATGATAGCAACCTACTTGAGAATTCTTGTATGTGTTTAATGAAATAATGTTTATAAAAATGTTTAGCATATCAGTTTGTTTTCAGTATGTGATAAATTGTTCTGATAAGTGCCACTCAGTTTATTCAATCTTTGTTCTTACCAACTATAAGTAGAGAACTGAAAATGTAGTGGGTAGAGGTATCAGCTGGTACTTCTCAAGGTGATAGAAGTATTTTACATAGGGCAGAAAAAAACCAACCTATTTCTTTTAACCTATTATTCCATTGCTAAAAGAACTTAATCTTATACTGAGACTGTCTTTATTGTTTTCTAAGATTTACTAAGATCTGGTTTCAAGATTAAGGTACATTTTAACTACCTATTTAGATGTTACCCTTTTAGATGGTAGTCCTCTAACTTCATTCAGTCTGTAAAAGTAAAGGCTAACAAATGACCAAAATAACTTCTCAAAAATACCTGATGTAATATTACATAGTTAATTTCAGAATATACCAACAACAATACTGTGCCAAAACAATATATTTCATTAGCACATGAACTTTATACTTAAATTTAAAGCTTTGTATTTAAGTTGAGAAAATAATTCTCTACAAATTTAGAATAAAATAGATCTGGGAGTAGATTACAAGGATTTCATTTGATGGCAAGCACAATATGAGTGAGCAGTAATTGAGCACCTACTAAAAATATTAAAGCAAGATTGGATTGCTTAATAGATTCATATATTGCCTAATAGAATACCTTCATGAAAAATAATAGCATTGTGTTTCAAGTAGGCCATACTTGGTATGTTATTCTTAGTACTAGATTATGCAGAATTGTAACTATGAAAGTGTATAAAGGAAAAGATGATCAAGATGATAGAGATTCTGGAAATAATGGTATTTGACTAAGAATTATTATTAATAGAATAAGGAGAAGCAGAATACTTATTTTAAGATAATACCTTTCATTTAGCAAAGGAAACAGACCAAACAAGAAAGTGTAGATATATGTTCCAGAAGTGCATATTTGCACTTTCTAGTGAAGGATGCAAAGCAATGGAGTTGGCTGTCCAAGGAAGGCTGAGCTCCCTTCCCCAGAGTTATTTGCAAGAGGCAGAGCCACCATTTGTGTGAAATGCCATGGATGAATTTTATGCTACAGAGAAGATCAGATCAGTGACTCCTGGAGTAACTCACATTTCTAAAACTATAGCTTGATTATTCATCCTTATAATTGATAAAGGTTTGTAAACCATAAGTTTTCTTTAATTTCACTAAAGGGAAATAACAAACTATGGGTTGCTGGACATGAAAAGGGAGTTAAATGTGATCATTATCACATTTTGTTTGTTACAGTGGGACCTTTCCTGCTTTAAGGCTTAAATTTTTCATTCTTTTCCTGTCAATTTTATATTTCTTAGCTCTAAATAAGAGGGTGAAAACATCAGCAAATAACCATTTTTATATCATTAGGTATTAAAATTTTTTCTTACAGTTACATAAATTATTTCTTTTACTATCTGTCTTACCACTCCAAACTTTAGTACTTTTTTGTGGCACTGATCTGGCCTGTATTTCATCAATTTGACATAAAGGATTTATTTTTCTGATTTTTAAAAATCTCTATCATAGGTCACTGTTGCATAATGTATCTGTTTATATTGTTGGTCAGTCATATATATAAAATGGACTGGCCTGTTTTAGCATTAAAATTATTTTGGCATTGAAATATAATCATTGCTTTCAGAGAAAGAATTAGTTAACTCATCTTATGTTAACCTACCAATTTAAGATGTAAAAATGTTATAAACTATGAGAGAGTGAAATAGTTAACCATTTGTGATTAGTGCTTATACGTCTTAACCATAAAATATTCTAAAACATACTTACTTAGTTACCATATTTGAGAAAGTAGTTGCTTTTACAAAAATAATTTACAGGCGTGAATAAGTTTTGAACCTCTGAAGAAATAAAAGTTAAGCTGGTGGCAAGAACCTTTCTTCTTGCATTGGTTCTTTCACTTTTTTCCAAAGGCATTTTTGCTTTTTTTTTGCTGAAGCAATTTGAAGAATACACTTAAAACAAGCTAAGTTCCTGATTTTCAACAAAATCTATCAGTCTATTTAGTTTAATTGAAGTGGGTAAACAAACTCATGCGTTTTGAATAGAAGTACATTTTATTAACTTAGAGTTATTTAATTGAAACTAATAGCCAACATTGATTGCCTATTTGCAAAGCTCTTTTTAGGTATTTCTCATACAATTCTCCTGCTAAACCTATGAGGTCATTACTGTTTCCTATATGAGAAAACTAAGATGTAGAAAAGTTAAGTAACATGCCTATGATGTGGTAGAGTCTAAACCCATGGTCAGATCTGACTTAGGTTGAGCTCTTACATGCCAATGCTGTGATACAGTATCTCTCAAGGAAATCTCTGAGCAAATTGACACCTTTTGGAGCAGAAATATGTTTCCTACTCTGATTTCTGGACAAGCTTTTGGAATCTATTTAACCTTTAGCAATGGGTTTCAGAGAGGTACACATTTTTAAAAATGATATATTCATTTTTGTATTTCACTATAGTATTTTAACAAAGATAACCATTACATGATGTTTATAGTAGCTTCAGGTCTGAAGCCATCCATTTAGTTAAAATTAACCATAGAAGTTGGAGGATATTATGCTATGTGAAATAAGCCAGACACAGAAAGACAAACACTACATAATCTCACTTATATGTAGAAACTAAAATAGTCAAACTCATAGAAACAGAGAGTAGGGTGGTGGTTGCCAGGAGCAAAGAGTGAGGGAGATATGTTGGTCAAAGGTTTTGAAGTTTCAGTTATGCCAGATGAATGGGTTCTGAAGATTTAATATACCAAAACTGACTACAATTAATAATAGTATATTGTATGCTTGAAATTTGCTAACAAGGTAGATCTTGTGCTCTTTTCCACAAAAACAGAAAAAGAAGAAAGAAAATGGAAACTGTGAGGTGATAGATATGTTAATTGCCTTGATGGTGATCATTTCGCAGTGTATACAAATATCTAAACATCAAGTTGTATCTTGACGTTTTGATATTTGTATATACTGTGAAATGATCACCATCAAGGCATCATTTTAAATGTATATGATTTCTGTTTGTCTGTACCTCAATGAAGCAGACAAAATTCAGAGATAAAATTGGCTGTAGAAAAAATTTCTGATGGAAAACTATCTGAAGCAAGAAATAGAAATGTGTACTGTATGATGCAATCAAAAGAACTTCTGATGTATAGCTTAAGTGTCTCACTGAAGCATGGCCACTTACACAGCTTTGAGCTAAGTACTCTGAGCCTTAGTTTTTCTGTCTATAAAATGGTGAGGTTAAGTCAAAGCCTTATTACAGCAATTAAATAAGATAACATGCCAAATGCCAGGCACACAGTGGAATAAACATTCATGCTGCTTTTTTCTGTTTTAAGTTGTAAACTCATGTGTTTTCAAATGGAAGAGGATCCATAACTTTTATCATTTGTAATTTAATAAGGGTGACTTCTCTCCTGCTGTCTTTTTTGCACTATATCCTAATTAAAATATGGATGCAGCTTTTTGATGTTTCGCTGAATTTTTACAAGTGCTTAACCTGCCAAAAACAGCTTGTTTACATCATATTAATGTGTGGAAGATCTTAGTGATGTTACAGGAAGAACAATGATGAATAGTACTGTATTAACTTCCACTGTCATTTAAAAATTAGTTTTTCATTTATGTTAAAGTTTAGATATCTTGTTTAGATTGTGCTTTACTAGGTAGAGCATATAATAATACCCTTGAGTTAGGTATTAAAATGATTTTATGATATTCTATAGAATCACAAACAATTTTAATATAACTTTAGAAAATATAGTATTTAAAGAAAAAAAAAAAAACAGAACCCCAATGGGATGTCCCGCCATCCTCCTGAAATTTTGCATGATACAGGAATGAAAACATTATGTCACCTATGCATTTTGAAACAGTTGTTTAGTAATAAGGTTTTGGATCTGATTTTTCTTTTATCTTGAATTAGCACTTTTTTTTCTCTTCTGTCATAAAATGTTTTGGTTTAAATAAAATATGACTGGATGAGGTACATAAAAAGAGATTATCTTAGAGCTGCTCTGAGGGGATGGGAGACTATAGTTCTCAATATGTTTTCTTCTAAAGGGGAACTGTGTTTTACTCAAAGCTTCAGAAACCAAGATAAATTAACCTGTTATAAAATTTACTGTATTTGGTTATATATGATAATTATCTCATATGTTAATGAAACTTGAGATTTTTTTTTTTCCATTTAGTTATACAAGATGGTTTTTATTATAAAATGAGACATTTAATTTGTAAGAGTCAAGTGTAGGGTTTAAATTTTGTCTGTGATAGAAGGCCAAGGGAAAAAGGCTCTGAACTCAGAGCCAGAGCCCTCCATTCCAGTTCTGACTCTTCCACTAGTTCATTTTATTAATCAAGTCACTCGACCTAATTGGTTTTCAGTGTGTAGCAAAGGTTGAACTAGATTGGGTTTTTAATTTCTGTAGCTTGGGGGCTACAGAGGTTGAAGAAACCAAGAAAGAGAAAGCCAAGGGGGTACTGCTCACAAATGTATAAAAACACCCACTTTAACCTGAGCCCATATATTTTATATAGGAATTCTACATAAGATTTCCTTTGAAACAAAAGTACTGAATTTATCCTCAATATAAGTAATAATAAAATATAAATCTACTCTGTTAGATTTATCTCCAGTTCCCCTGTAGTTCTGAGATTTATGATCTCTGTATTTCTTACACTCATTACTAAGTAACACAGTGAGGGGCAATCAGGACTGTGAGTTAAACCTGTGTTCTAGCCCAGCTAGTGGCACTAGTTACTTGAGCAAATGATAGCCTCTTAGTTAGATTAACTGTTCTTTATAAAATTTTTCTATTTTATAATCTGTGGTTCCAGACTACTATGGGCCCACGTTTTTTGTTTTTTGGGTTTTTTTTTTTTTTTTTTTTGGTAGTAGAACTACAGGTATTAAAGTGGAACATGTTTTTTAAACAAGGATAATTGGTAAAGTTCAGTATTGATAATAATGCATGACTCCCATGGGCACTAAGCTTATCTATAATCTCATAGAAAATAAGAGCTGAGCTGGGCGTGATGGCTCCTGCCCATAATCCCAGCACTTTAGGAGGCCCAGGTGGGCAGATCACTTGAGATCAGGAGTTCAAGACCAGCCTGGCCAGCATGGTAAAACCCCATCTCTATTAAAAATACAAAAAAATTAGCTGGGCATGGTGCTGCATGCCTGTAATCCCAGCTACGAGGGAGGCTGAGGCAGGAGAATAGCTTGAACCTGGGAGGTGGAGGTTGCGGTGAGCCAAGATTGCACCACCACACTCCAACCTGGGCAACAGAACAAGACTCCATCTCAAAAAAATAAATAAATAAGAGCTGATTCAGCTTTTAATTTTTGGTTACTCTAATATAGAAGAATAATAGTATAGTTAATCTAAAACTAGACTTGCATTTAAAGATATTTTAAGTTTTACTCTTAAAGTCCATTACATAATGTTTTGGGAAAGTAGATTTGTCTTTATGATGACTGCTTCAGTTTTATGTGAAAATTAGTTTATATTTCCATAAACACAAGCTAAACACCCAAGCAAAAGGCTTGGAAATTCATAGATTAAGTGGTTCATGTATGAATCAACATTTCCTGGTTCAAAATATCCTCAATTTCAAGGACTATTGCAGAGTACAGTGAATTTCATATGCTGACTTATATATTGTGACTACTATACAAATTCTCTTAAAAGAAACAAATGATTAAATTTTATTAAATTACACTTAACATAGCTATTAGATGACAGTATTAAGTTTTTCTAAGTTTTTTTTTTTCAATGAACAGAATAATTACCATTCCTATGTCCCACCTCCACCAACCAAATAATCTGTCACTAGCTCTTCCCAGAGTTATGACTTGGGATAATGCTGAAGGAATGGTAATATAAGATAAGGCAGTCCAGGTGCAGTGGCTCACTCCCAGCACTTTGGGAGGCCAAGGTGAGTGGATCACCTGAGGTCAGGAGTTCAAGACTAGCCTGGGCAACATGGTGAAACCCCATCTCTACAGAAATACAAAAATTAGCTGGGCATTGTGGCTGGTGCCTGTAATCCTAGCTACTTGGGAGGCTGACAGGGGAGAATCGCTTGAACTCTTGAGGTGGAGGTTGCCTTGAGCTGAGATAGCACCATTGCACTCCAGCCTGGGTGACAGAGAAAGACTCCACATCAAAAAATAAAATAAAATAAGAAGGTGATTCATTAGGTTAAGTATATGGCTGGAGCAGAGGTAAATATTTAAGTATTTTCTGCAAATAGACATCCCCCTCCCAAATTTCCATAGAGAGCTGGGTCCACATTTATGTCTTACGGGTAGAAGCAGAGGAAGAAATGTCTCAAACTTTCAAACCCAAACTTCCTAAAGTTTAGAATTCTTTTCCGGGCTGCTCTGATACTCAGGAGTAGGAAATGTCATTTTCCTAGCCTAGGGTTTTCTGAACTGTTCAGCACTGTTGGCATTAGGATTGAATAATTTTTCATTGTGTGGCTGTCCTGTGCATTGTAGGATGTTTAGCAGCATCAGCGGCCTCTACCAATAGAGAGAATAACAACTGCCTCCAGGCATTACCTAATGCCCCCAGGAGGCAGCATAGCTCTCACTTGAGTATCCTTCCTTAGTGGACTGATTTGTATGCTTAGCTGCATTACACCTTAATATTTGTGAAACCGAGAACCTGACTTCTATTTAAGTGTGTTTCATACCTCCTACTGAAGTACAGTAGGTTCCAAGTTTCAAGTGACCAATTTATGATGAACTTTTATAACATGGCTCATTTATAAATGGGGAATATGAAGTTTGTGTTCTCACTCCAGTTACAGTATGCAGTAATGAGAGATTGAAGATGATATGCAGGAAAAATGCAGTTGTGACTTGTCAAACACACATTATAGATGATGTTGTGTACCTCCTTTTTGCATTGGTTTTTGTCTTTTGTTGTTTTCAAAATACCACTGCATTAATGCTTGGTGTCAATGGTTATTGCATTTTTGTATCATTTCATTAAGAAGGAGCAATAAACTGGTAAATATTAGTATAAAAGAGAGCTCATTTTGAATATTATTTAGTTTTATAAAACCTATCTGATAACATGGCTGAGGTGAGCAAAAGTCTTTTTTTTTTTTTTTTATATTTGAGGAGATTTATTCTGAGCCAAATATGAGTGACCATGGCCCATGACAAGCCCTCAGGAGATCCTGAGAACAATGTGCCCAAGGTGGTCGGAGTGCAGCTTGGTTTTATACATTTTAGGGAGACATGAGACTTCAATCAAATACATTTAAGAAAAACATTGGTTTGGCTCAGAAAGGCGGGACAACTTAAAGCAGGGGCGTCTATTTCTGGTGCAAAACCCTGAGTCTAAATAAAATGATTCTAAATCTCAGAAGCTTAGGTGAAGTTAACATTGAACAGTTACCTTTCATGAAAATTATTGCAGATCTTGCAAAGAACCTTGCCTGTGAGACAGAAAGAAAATGACCCTGGTTTGGACTCTTCCTCTAATGAGCTCTATGACTTGGGAAAGTCACTTCACCTCTCTTGGTTTATACATTCATCTGTTGAATCTAGAAGGATGGATTAGATAGCCTTCCAAAATGGTGCCAGCTATAATGTAGTGTCAGATTTTTTAAAAATGTGAACTATGAAATTAAAATTATTTTTTTGAGTCGTAAATCTGTTATAGAGTACTGAGGAAGAAGATAGTCTAGAAGAGGAATAAAGTAAAATTTCATTCAAAGATGACTGAAAATAAACTGATCTATTAAATCAAGTGTGTGTTCTATAAAGAGGAAAGAAGTATTCATTCTGTGCTAAAAATTACTAGCCATAGACTACAAAAAGTTATTGTTGTGGGTAATCAAATTTGCTCACCACAGCTCTGCAGGAGGAATATTTAAAAGTTAAAAAGCACAGATTGTGCCTCTGACAATACTGTAACTGAAAACCAAACTGTCAGTGTCCTTTTTTTTTTTTTCTTGGCTTCTACTTTATATAGACAGATTAAAGACATCAAGTTATGTGAAAGAAATCTCTTGGCTGGTTATCTCTATAAAACCATTTACTTGCCTCTGGTTAGTTCAGTTCATGGATTTTTTTAAACACAGTGGACAGAGACAGATTTTCAAATAGCATTGTCATTTTTATTATGTAAATTCAGCTGACTCTCAGCAAATATAGTGTCCTACCTCTGTGTATTTTATTGATAAAAAACAGATTTTTAGATGTTCCCCAGCCAGTTCTGCAGCCAAGTGTAGAGAAAAATAGCATTCCATTCTAATTCCTGAAATAATTACTTCATCTCCTATAATACCAAATATATTTTCATAGTTTTCAGTTAATATGCAGAGTTTCAAATGTTGTCATTTGTCTTAAAATAGCTACTTTTCACATTTAGCTATAATACTTGACAATCATCATTCAGAACACTGACCAGAATAATAAAAAATAACTTCTTTACTGAATACTTTTATATTTTTCTTCCTGCATTTTAAGTGCTTTGCTAAATTACAGCTATAATACCTGATGCTTCTAACCATTTTGAGATTGATTGTTAATGAAGGGGATATAGAGAAAGGAGAACTTGTCTGAAAGTTTATCTCTGGAAGATATTTATTTAATTATACCAGATATATTGTCAGATTTCTGCATTCTCTTATTTCAGTGATGATAGGCCCCTGAGGATGGTCATTAAAACTCAAATTTGTCTTAGAAGTATTAGAGCAAAGTCACATAGCTTTCCCAGGCTTCAGTATTCTTTAATAAAGTGGAAATAATACTTCTGTTTTTTAAAGAATATTGTGGAGGATGTCTAAAAATGAGAATTATATTCATGCCAAATGTTAAATATTGTTGCTAAATAATAGGATTTGACCAAATTATCTTAGCATCTTTGTTTCCATTAGGTAAAATTGCAGTAATCGGATATATAAAAATTTAAAGTATAACTCAGTCTTTTCATTTACTTTTCTATATTATTAATAAGATCAAAGGAAAGCAATATTTTGATAAAGAAGATTCAAAGATAAAGTAAGGAAGAGAAAAAAATCGGATTAATTTCCAAAATCATGCGAATTATTGTGTTCTGATAATTCACTTGGAATTTAAACTCTCTACTTAGTGAAATTGATGCTTTCTTTTCCATAAAGAAAACAGAGCTAATTTTTTATCTCTTTAATAGGGCACATATTTCATAGCTGTGTTAATTCAAAAACTAAAATAACAGGGTGGCAGCACTCAGTAAGAAACCAGTGTGGCTTTGGCTACATTTTGTTGCTTCTAAGTCCTTTTCAAATAGTATAATTAACTGTACTGTTTCTGCTATTTAATCTGCTTATCCTAATTTCCCTATGCTATTCCTTGAGCTGGTAGATATACCCACTCAGTAAGAAAGCAAATAAAAATAAAATAGTTTGAGTCTTACTGTGGTGATCTCTCTATCTTGCATGAAGCTTTCTTTATATGTAAATTGTATTCCTCCCCTATTCCAAACCATTATTTTTTTCTGTCTCTAGATGTAAGTTTCTTAACAATGTTGGAGATTTCATCAGATGAGGACAGACAGCTGGTGAACATTCTTTGGCTCTTCAACCCGTTTTCTTTATTCTACCAAAACCCTTTTCCATGATAAATACCTAGAAACATTTAGAAGCCCAAATATTCAAGAAAAATGTTATTATAATCCTTGCTTTTCTGTGTGTTTTTACCAGATTATGTCAAGTCATTTGATGAGATGATCATGCTATTATTTGGAAGTAGTCTCCTTTTCTAGAATAAAATTCAATTCTAATCTTACCACTATAAATGACATTTTTTTATTACCAAGGATCAAAAGACTTTTAACAGTATCCCTACCTTTTTCTTTTTCTTTTTTTTCTTCCTCTTGCCTTTCTCTGTTGTAAAAGTTGACATATGTGAATTCCAGGGCAGCTTAAGAGAGTATATTAAAATGGGGACCATAAAATATAATTTACTTAAGAAACTTGGAGCCATTTTGAACATGTAAAATCACTACTCTTGCAAATAGGAGGAAGAAGGCACATACGACCAAACTCTGGAGTTCCGTAGGGGAGGTGATGGCCAGCCAAGACGATCCACTCGGCCAACCCAGCAGTTTTACCAACCGCCCCAGGCTCGGAACTAATAGGAAAAGGTAAAGTTAACATGGTGAAGTTGTTTTCATATAAAGAAAGATGCAATTCATGTTAACCATGTAAGCCCAATTAGTGACTTTTTTTTTTTTTGAGACAAAGTTTCACTCTTGTTGACCAAGCTGGAGTGCGGTGGCATGACCTTGGCACACTGCAACTTCTGCCTCGTGGGTTCAAGCGATTCTCCTGCCTCAGTCTCCTGAGTAGCTGGGATTACAGGCATCCACCACCAAGCCCAGTTAATTTTTTTTTTTTTTTGTATTTGTAGTAGAGACACGATTTCACTATGTTGGCTAGGCTGGTCTTGAACTCCTGACCTCAGGTGATCAACCTGCCTTGGCCTCCCAAAGTGCTGGGATTACAGGTGTGAGCTACCATACTTGGTCCAATTACTGATATTTTATAATAATATACATAGAAAAACTTTATTTAAAACTACTTTCAATTATAAAGTATGTAAGATTATACCATAGTTAGGCCGGGCATGGTGGCTTACGCATGTAATCCCAGCACCTTGGGAGGCCGAGGCAGGCAGATCACTTGAGGTCGGGAATTGGAGACCAGCCTGACCAATATGGAGAAACCCCATCTCTACTAAAATACAAAATTAGCTGGGTGTGGTGGGACATGCCTGTAATCCCAGCTACCCAGGATGCTGAGTCAGGAGAATCGCTTGAACCCAGGAGGCAGAAGTTGCAGTGAACTGAGATCAGGCCATTGCATTCCAGCCTGGGTCAAAAGAGTAAAACTCTGTCTCAAAAAAAAAAAAAATTATACCATAGTTAAACACTACTTTTCTACCAAATTTTCCCTAAAATGCTATAACTAATCTCCTTTTCCCCCTATACCTGCTATCTGCTATTGGAAGTGATGATGTTCTGTGAAATGGCTATGCGTTTGAAAGCAGAAATGAGAAGAAAAAAAAAAAAAAAAACCTAACCACCAACCTAGCTAATTGAGTTTGTTTTTGTTTAATTAATTTCAGTCCTTTTTAAGAAAGAGTGAAAGTTTCATAGTTATATCTTCGGGAAATAAACACAACATGATTACTTATTGAAATGTACTTGGGGGGCCATGTATTGTCAATCCAAATTTTCCTAAAGAAAGTAGCCGTGTAAAAATCATCTTCTATAGGAAGGACAAGAAATATTACAAAAAAGTCAGAAAATTATGGGACTGGTCTAAGGCATGCTGGTGAACAGAGGCCTTATTTCACAACATGTTTTTTTTTTTTTGGAGGGAAATGCTTCTGCCATCTTTGCTAACACATCTATTTTTTTAAAAAATTTGCCAGTGCTTTTGAAATTCTTTTTAAATTATCAGCTTTCCCATTACAGATTTTGGTATGTATCACCCTAAAGACTATTTTGAACTTAAGTATATCTTTTTTCTCAGTTTCCTCTTCTTAGTAGCAAGACCACTGAGAATATTTTAGAATTGTTCTCAGTTCTTCATTTCAGCTACTCATTTTGCTAAGACTGTTATCCATATTGTTATTTTTCCCCTGCTAATTGGCTCCTCAGTTTTTTCTTTTTTTTTTTGTTTTCGTTTTTGTTTTTGTTTTTTGAGATGGAGTCTCACTCTGTCACCCAGGCTGGAGTGCAGTGGCATGATCTTGGCCCACTGCAACCTCTTCCTCCCGGGTTGAAGTGATTCTCCTGCCTTAGCTCCCCGAGTAGCTGGGATTACAGGTGCGTGCCATCACACCTGGCTAATTTTTGTATTTTGAGTAGAGACAGAGTTTCACCATGTTGGCCAGGCTGGTTTTGAACTCCTGACCTCAGGTGATCCACCTGCCTCAGCCTCCCAAAGTGCTTGGATTACAGGTGTGAGCCACAACGCCAGGCCACTCCTCAGTTTTTCAAACCAGCTGTGACTAGTGAGCCTTTGAAATGTAGCTGGTCTGAAATGAGATGTGTGTAATGTGAAAACCACACACCAAATTTCACAGACTTAGGGAAAATTAAAATATCTCATTAATAATTTTATATTGATTACATGTTGATGTGATAGTATTTCGAGGCCAGGCACAGTGGCTCATGCCTGTAATCTCAGCATTTTGGGAGGCCGAGGCAGTTGGATCACTTAGGGTGAGGAGTTCAAGACTAACCTGATCAACATGGTGAAACCCACATCTACTAAAAATACAAAAAATAGCTGGGCATGATGGTACACACCTGTAATCCTAGCCACTCAGTAGGTTGAGTTAGGGGGATCACTTGAACCCAGGAGGTGGAGGTTACAGTGAGTCAAGATTGTACCACTGCACTCCAGCCTGGGCAACAGAGCGAGACTTTGTCTCATAAATAAATAAATTAAAATTTCAAAAAAGTGTAGCATTTTGAATATATTGAGTTATATAAAATATGGGATTAAATTAATTTTACCTATTTATTTTTACTTAATGCGTCTACTAGAAAATTTAAAATTACATATGTCTCGTGATATTTCTGCTGGGCAGTAGTATCCTAGAATGTGATATATCTTTAGCTTCCCAGAGTTCCTTCACTGGCTAAAAATTAGTTCTGCCATTCTAAGTGAAGAAATTTTTTTCATCTGTTTTCTGACCCTCAGCTTCTCATACAGTAGTAGTCTGCCTAGAATAGAAGTCGAATGCTAATTGACTTCTGAATTACTGTAGCAAGCCAGTGTAGCACCTTTTTGCTTTTATCACTGTTTTTTTTTTTTTTTTTTTTTTTTTTTTTTTTTTNTTTTTTTTGTATGTGTGTGGCTAACACCAGGTCATCAAGTAAACAGTCCTGACCTACTGTCCATAGCGTCACAAAAGAGCTACTTCTTGACTCTAAGTATTTTTCTCATGGCATGGAAAACTGGTTTGTCATTTAGTGTCCGTGTCTGTTTTTAAGCAGAAGCAAAAGAATATGTAAAGACTTTAACATATTTGTGTTGTGTTAGACTGAACATACAATTATAAAATAAGCTCAGTGTGCTTATAATTAAATCACCTTTAAAGGTGAATGAAAACTGAGAATTCTCTCTTAGCTTTGCCATATATAACAAACCCACAGCTAGACTCATACTGAACAGGGGAAAAACTGCAAGTCTTTCCTCTAAGATCTGGAACAAGACAAGGATGTACCCTTTTACCACTTTTATTCAACATAGTTGAATAAAATAGAAGTCCTAGCCAGGGCAATTAAACAAGAGAACGAAATAAAGAACATCCAAATTGGAAAGGAAGAGTCAAATTATTCTTGTTTGCAGAGGGTGTGATCTTATA
The DNA here is from genome assembly GCF_001604975.1 of Cebus imitator. NCBI lineage: Eukaryota > Metazoa > Chordata > Mammalia > Primates > Cebidae > Cebus > Cebus imitator. The sequence goes on along the minus strand of NW_016107429.1, from coordinate 3,454,748 downwards.
TTTAGAAAAGCCTAGAGTCTACCAAAAAACTACTAAAACTAATAAATTCAGTAAAGTTGCAGGATACAAAATCAACATACAAAAATGCTACTGTTTCTATATGTCAACCACAAACAGTTATTATTTTTTTTTTTTCTTCTTTTTTGAGACAGGGTCTAGCTCTGTCACCCAGGCTGGAGTACAGTGGCACCATCTCGCTCACTCCAGCCTTTGCCTTCTGGGCTCAAAATGTCCCACCATCTCAGCCTCTCTAGTAGCTAGGACTACAGGCACCTGGCTAATTTTTGTATTTTTTGTGGAGATGGTGTTTTGCCATGTTGCCCAGGCTGGTCTCAAACTTAAGCTCAAGCAATCTGCCTGCCTCAGTCTCCCAAAGTGCTAGGATTACAGGCATGAGCCACTGCACCTGGCCTCAACAGCAAACAATCTGAAAAGAAAACCAAGAAAGTAATCCCAATTAAAATAGCTACAAATGCAATAAAATACCTAGGAATAAGCTTAACCAAAGAAGTGAAAGATCTCTACAGCGAAAACTGTAAAACATTGATAAAAGAAATTGAAGAGGACACAAAAAGATAGAAAGATACTCCATGTTTATGGATTAGAAGAATTGATATTGTTAAAATGACAGTACTACCCGAAGCAATCTACAGATTTAATGAAATCTCTGTTAAAATAACAAGGACATCCTTCACATAAATAGAAAAAATAATTCTAAAATTTATATGGAACCATAAAAGTCCCAGAAAAACCAAAGCTATCCTGAGCAAAAGAAGAAAGCTGGAAGCATCAGAATACCTAACTTCAGATTGTAGCACAAAGCCATAGTAAACTAAACAGCATAGTACTAACATAAAAACAAACAGACCAATGGAACAGAATGGAGAATCCAGAAATAAATCTCTATATTTACAGTCAACTCATTTTTGACGTAGATGCCAGGAACATACATTGGAGTGATGATAGTCTCTCCAATAAATGGTCCTGGGAAAAATGGATATTCGTATATGGAAGAATGAAACCAGATCCCTACTCTCACCATAAGCAAAAATCAAATCATAATGGATTAAAGACTTAAATCGGCTGGGCATGGTGGAAGGCCAAGGCAGGCGGACCACGACGTCAAGAGATTGAGACCATTGTGGCCAACATAGTGAAACCCCATCTCTACCAATACAAAAATTAGCTGGGCGTGGTGGCGCACACCTGTAGTCCCAGCTACTCGGGAGGCTGAAGCTGGAGAATTGCTTGAACCCGGGAGGTGGAGGTTGCAGTGAGCCTAGATGGCACCACTGTACTCCAGCTTGGTGCCTGGTGACAAAGCAAGACTCTGTCTTTAAAAAAATCAAAACAAACAAACGAAAAAAACCTAAATCTAAGACTTGAAACTATGACGCTAGTAGAAGAAAACATTGAAGAAACACTCTAGGACATTGGTCTGGGCAAAAACTTTTTGAGTAAGACCTCAAAAGCACAGATAACCAAGCAAAAATGAACAAATGGAATAAAATCAAGTTAAAAAGATACTGCACAGCAATGAAAACTGTCAATAAAGTGAAGAGACAACCACAGAATGGGAGAAGATATTTTCAAACTACCCATCTGACAAGGGCTTAATAACCAGAATATATAAGCTCAAACAACTCAGGGAAAAAAAAATCTGATTTTTAAAATGGGCAAAAGACCTGAATAGGCATTTCTCAATAGAAGACATACAAATGGCCAACAGGTATATGAAAAAATACTCAACATCATTAATCATCAGAGAAATGCAAATCAAATACAATGAGATATCACTTTACCTCAGTTAAAATGACTTTTATCCAAAAGAAAGGCAATAATGAATGCTAGCAAGGATGTGGAGAAAGGAGAACCTTTGTGTGTTGTTGGTGCAAATGTAAATTAGCGCAGCCACTATGGAGAACAGTAAGGTGGTTCCTAAAAAAACTAAAAATAGAAGTATCATATGATCCAGCAATCCCACTACTGTATATTCATCCAAAGGAAAGGAAATCAGCGTATTTGAGTTCTTTCTAATTGCTTAAAACAATGTTTTAAATTGTGGCCAAAGATTGTCAAGGCAGCCATTGTTTAACAGTGGACTCGGTTTCTTCAGGGCTGTTGAAGGCAGGTAGGATCTAGCCGAGCTAGAAGTAGAGAGGAGGCAGTGAACATGAGCGAGGCAGCAGTCAGATGAGGGGACTGTTAGTCCTCTTGACCCTTCTTTAATTTCTTTCATATATTTTATATACTAGGGTTCCATGGGAAATTTCCTTTGAAAAAGAATATATTGCTCTAAAATAAATTATAAACCATAATCGTAGGGTAACTATAGTTTATCTATATCAAATAACAACCCAAACAGTTCTTAATCAACTTAAACATCACAATCTTAGTGGTTTTCTGTGATCCCTGTGTTAAAACTTCCATCTTAATAAATGCTTGCTTTGGATTGTACTGTTAACATGGGATATATATGATGCAGATATTTTGGATTCCTGATATCAATAAGAAAATTAATTGGTGGGGGATGAGTGCCATGATGGTATCATTTTAAAACTCTCACTACAAAATTCACCCTAAAAAAAAGCAAGACACATGTGGTCTTGTTTGAAGAAAATTTTGCTTAGTTTTGCATTTTAATTCAAGCATATGTTATGAAAGGCTATGAAGTAGAATGAAATATTTCTTTGACATACTGTCTTTGAATGGGAGTTTCAAAAATAATAACATTCTGCTCTTATGTAATGGAATATATTATCTTCTTGAGAGAAGAGATTTTGTTTCCCCATCCTTGGTTTTTATTAACTTAAACATCTAAAAAGAAGGTGAACATTGTAGCCAGCCATTTGACTTCCAGCAAATTAAGCATGAATTCTAAAATATGCTGAAATTTTCTAAGGTTTTGTTTTCTAAAATTGTCAAGGTGGTGAAAAACACTTAAGGTGCTTTCTATTATCACTTTTAAAAAGCATACTTTCATAGTCATAGGCTTTCTTTTTATGTTTTGAGTACTTTGCTAGGTGATAAATGACACGATAGCTGTTCAGTAAGTATTTATTAAATCAGTATGTTTTGATAAAATTTTAGAGATGTAATTTTCACATTCTTTGATTATCTTAAAACTTTTTTCAAGGCCCCCGCAGAGCCCCCTTCCCCCAAACCTCCACACACATAGACTTCCTCATTGTGGCGAGAGAATTAGATTCCACTTGAGCCCTATATTAAGGACAGCTTCAAGGACTAACAAAGCAGGGCTTTGGAATCAGGGCTATGTGAGAGGAGGTCTCAGGGAGCATGTGGAAAAATAGTCCCAAGTTTGAGGAAAAAGTGGTGACAAGTCAGATCTGAGACTTTAGAGGAGATAGACCCCAAAATTCCAGACTTCTAGTTGCTGGACACTGTCATAACTGTTACAGACAGCTTGGAAATATAAGCAGATATAAAATAGAGAAATTACACACAGTTATTTAGTCCAGCCAAAACTTTGTGTGTTTGGAGAGGTTTCTGACTTGAGTGGAGCCCTAGGAACTAGATACTGATTAGTAGGAGCAGCCCTTAGACATGAAGTTTAAGCTGCACAGTCCTGGTAGGGTGGAGTCCTCTGAAGACACTGTATAGTCAAAGGAAAGTTTAAGTGGGGAAGCAGAGTACATACCAAGTGACTCTCAGTGACTACAACAGAGAATATGAACCAAAACAATGGGTGTTAAAAATATTTTTCGGTGGTGAAAACAGCATGGCTTCAGGTACATAAGAGTTTGAATTTGTTGTGTTTGGTGCTATAGTGAACTTCTGATTAAGAGAGTGATATGATCAAAATTGAGCTTAGGAAATACTGCAGCTGGGTATAGGATGGATTATAGCACCAGGAGGGAAAGAGCCTAAGAAGCTATTGCACTGGTCCACTCAAACATTGGTTAGAGTTGCATGTCCTGCTGTGAAAAGAGAGATGGCAGAGACCTGTGTAGGAACCATTTGTAAGACAGATCAGCAGGAAGCTCCTGCCGCCATAGAGGTCAAGGCTCAATGTGTAAAGCAGTTAAATAAATGTTGACTCACTTGGAACTTCTAGTTTCTTCTTTGTTTGATGAAAGAATGGTATTCACAGTTTCACATATTAGTCAGAAAACTTAAAACCAATAGCTAAGCATAGACTACTGCATAGGTACTGTAAGCTTATTTTCAAAGACCCGGTTTTTAACACCATTTTTAACTAGTAAAAGATATATTTTTAAATGTTGAATTTTTTTGACAATCTGGTCCAGCATCAATGTCAGGAAAATGATCACTATAAAGATAACTATTACAACTCCGTCATGTCAGCAGAACAGGCAGCAGGTGAGAATTATAGTATCCGATGCTCTTTATTTTCTAAGCAGGAGACTTTACTTTAGAAGACTTACAGGCTGGAGTTGTTTGTATGCAGCCACAGGAACTCCACTAGTCCCTGCCCAAGCACGCTGTCATGCATAAGGCTAAAATAGGCCTGGAGCAAACAATTCTTCTCTCACCGTTTATCTTAGCTCTTTCTCTTGTCACCACCCAAAATGGTTTCAACTAGAGTGGTGCCTCATAAATGTGGGGAGCAGGCAGGGGGAGGTGACAGACCAAAATAAATCACCTGTGTGGAGCAACTCAATTCAAAGGTGTTCACAGAAGAACCGGAGGCGATTAGGATAGGGAAAGACGTGGTTCATTGGCAGACTGCATCTGTTTTTGGTAATCCTCTGTTACAAACAATCCAGTTAATCCAAATTCCTGAAACAAATGCCAGCAATAAAGGGTATAGCAGTGGCAGAGATGTACTTTAACAAATTCTAAAATAAAAGTTTATTTTCAAAATATTTTGCTTTTTTATTTCATGTTGCTTTATAAAAATTATGTTTCACAAATTAGCAGTATCCAAAATTTATTCTAGTCAAGATCTATTTATATTTATACAAACACTTCACATTTACATGTAAGTTTCAGCAGAAATGTATCTTGACAAAGTATGGAAAAGTTAATTTGTGGCTTCAATTTCATTTTCTTCCTTTCTTTTTAAAGTAGAGTCTTTGTGAAGAAGCGAGCCGGTGACTGAAACAACCTGGTCGCAACCTGTTGACCTTCCACTTTCTCTTCAGAATAAGTAGCACCTGTGGTGGATATTATTATTTGAAGAAAGAAAAAGCAGATTTTAGGGTGGAAAAAACATTCAACTCACACAAAGAATGGGAAAGGATACTGAGTTAAATAAAGCAAATACCTTTTACAAGTGAAAGGAAGAATTTCTTCTTCTGCCATCAATAAAACCATTGTGCTATTATTGTTTTACTGTGTGTTTTATTTGCCTGATATTATCTTTCTTGTTCATCTGGTATTAACCCCATACTAATGGCCTTCTATAGGATAGCAATTACTGCATACTGAAGCTTTTCACTATAATTACGGAATAAACCGACTGACACAGCTTGCCGCATTTCTTAAAAAAACAACCTGAAGCCAAATAGCAGTTCTTAGTATGGTAATAGCTGCTAAATATGACAATAAAAAGTATTTAAAACTTGAATATGTTGTTTATAACACTCTGCTTTTCCAAATGTAATTCAATTTTTAAAAAACAGGGAATACCTTCCTCATAAAATGTGCTGTGGATCTTTCAGGATGCATCTGGTTGCAAGTAGTGGAAAACCCATCTCAAACCAGCTTAAACATTAAAGGGAATTTATTGGTTCATTTCACTGCCAGAAGCATAGTAGGTTTCAGGATTGGTCTAATTCAGTAAATCAGAGATGTCATGAAAGACTGATTCTTTGCATCTCTCATTTCTGCTTTCTCTGGAACAAGCTTCATTCTACAGCAGGCTACCCCATGTGTCCACAAGATGGCTTCCAGCAACTCCTAGAGCTATTGAGTCTAGGGTTGGGGTTGGGGCTGCTTCCAGAAATGCACTCAGAAGAGAACAACTTTATTCCATAGGCCACATGTGCCTCTTTTGGGCTACTACTTTTCTGTCTGTGAACCGCTAACTCCAGCAGGGTCTGGAGATTACCTTAGGCCTGATCCATGTGCCTCACGCAGGCTTAGACATGGGTCTGGATTGGAGGCAGAGGATATGCATCTGAAAGTCAAGATAACTTGTCAAGAGAAGAGGGAGAAGGTGTTGGTGAAGCAATCAGAATATCCATTACAATGAACCAATTGTCAGAGCCACAAACTCTTCATTTAATAGTCTTCTTACAGTCTCAGTCTTGTGAAGCCAGAAGTGAACAATTAAAGAAATAGAAGAAGGAGGGGACAATGGGGGAGGAAGGAAGAAGAGAAAGAGAAGCCAGAATGAACAATTAAAAACAGAAGAAGGAGGGAGGAAGAAGAGAGAGGGAACACTCTGGGCAAAATAATTGATAAAATGTGCTTTGAAGGAGAGGTCCTCGGGCATTCTCTCAGGGCCTGTTGCATACATTTTCATTATTTATTAGCCCACAGTTAATAATATTTGGGTCTAGCAGTGTTTTGTTCTTGTTTTTACCCATGTTGTGTATCATAATTAACTAGAAGTGACTGGGTCTGGGCAGTGTGTCCTAGGCTGAGAACCAGAGGAACTCCCATGGCAGTTTTGATGAGTTCGACAGCTGATAATAAGGGAAGGGGAAGCAGAACAGAAATGGAGTCCTTAGTGTACTTCAAAGTGTAGGCCTTTGGCACTTACTTGTTAGATGGGGACAATAATACCTAATACAGTGGTAAGCCTAAAATGGACACTCAATGGATGACACTAGTGTTAGGAGTTATTACTCAACCATCCCTAAGAACAGTTCCATATGGTAATATATTTATATCTATAGATTTGTAAGTCAATACATTTGGCCCGAAGACATCAAGAAAAGTTTAAATTGGACAGCAGTGAAGTGGACAGTAAGTGAAGCCAGCCCATCTGTTCTGATTGCTGGTGGCCACTGGGCACTGAAGGGTGAGGAGTACATTTCTGCCAGGGCCAGATATAGTTGGCTAAATGTATCAAAAACTAAGTTCCACTCTGCCTTTCTATTATTAAGGGCAGCTGCAGGCCTAGATGTAGATGGCATATGTAATAATAAAATAATTGTTAGTATTTTTCAAGATTTTTCTATGTGCACTGTACTAAAACATTTACCATTATTTCTTACAATCTTCACACAGCTCTATAAAGTTGGCATCAGTATCTCCATTCTACAGCCAGAGTAGCTGATGTCCTTCAGAAAGGTAAGTCACTTTGCTCACAAAGTGGAAGTGTCCTGTTAACTGAAGAGTCTGTAATTTACTTGACCTTCCAGGCTTAGGCCATAAAGACAACACTCCAGCCTCATGTAATTCTCTATTTCTGTATAGTTACATCTCTCTCTTTCATGCACTTTTCTTTGTAATTCATAGCTAACATCATGGCTAACCCCATGCCTAGTTCAGTTGACCACAAGGAATAAGCATGGAAGTAATAAGGAAAACATGACCAGCAGGGTCAGAGTTATATTGCCACAGTGACTGGGCAGTGACCCAGGAGAGATGGGAAGCAAGCTGGATGAGCTCTACAGTTTGTCCAGGGTACTGCTTGACAATTCTTTAGAGGCCATAGTGTAGGGGAACCCAGGCAGTGCCTGTCAGTCTCTGAGTAGGGAGATGGAGGAGTTTAGAAAGGCAAGGTAAGTAGATGTTGCAAGGCAGAATACCAGAGAAATGGTTCATAGACCTAAATGTAATACCTAAAACTATAAATCATCTGAGAGAAACAGATAGTTACCCTGTGTTAGACAAGAGTTCTTAGCTCTAACACCAATATAATTTAGATTAAATGCAACTGATAAATTTGTTATTCATAAAAGAACAAATTCATAAATTGCACTTAATCAAAATTAAGAATGTATGCTTCTCGAAGTCACTGCTAGGGAAATAAAGAGACAAGCTTCAGACTTGGAAAAAATTTGCAGATCTGATGGAGGACTTACATAGAGACTATTTAAAGAATTATTCAAAACTCAATAGGAAAACAACTTAATTTCTTAAAAATGGGAAAAAGATTAAAATAGACAGTTGGCCAAAGAAGATATAAAGAAGGCAAATGAGTACATAAAAATGATGTTCAATGTCATTATACATTTTAAGAAAGTGTAAATTAAAACCGTAATGAATTAACCGCTATACACCTATTGTCAAGACCACAATTTAAAGAGCCGTCACAGCAAGGGTTGGGGAGAGTGTAGAGGAACTGGAAGTCTTATACACTGTTGGTGGGAATGTTAGATGGTACAAACTATTTGGAAAATCATTTGGCAGTTTCTTAAAGAGTTAACCACATCCCTAGTATATTAGTCATTTCACTCCTAGTTTTTTACCCATGATAAATGAAAGGATATGTTAATACTTAGATATTATGAACATATTACAAATGTTCATAATATTTTTATTTGTAATAGCCCCAAACTGGAAACAACCTAAATGTCCATCTACATGTGAATGGGGGCCAGGTGTGGTGTAATCCCGGTGCTTTGGGAGGCTGAGCTGGGAGGATTGTTGAGGCTAGGAGTTTGAGACCAGTCTGGGCAACATAGGGAGACCTCATCTCCACAAAAAAATACATTTAAAAAAATAGACTGGACTGGTGGCATGGGCCTGTAGTCCTAGCTACTTGGGAGGTTCAAGAAGAGGATCCCTTGAGCCTAGGAATTTGAGACTGGGCAATAGAGTGAGACTGTCTCCAAAAACAAAATAAAAAAGCATGTGAATGCATAAACATAATGTGGTATATTTACAAATGAAATACTATTCAGCACTAGAAAGGAATGAACTATGTATTGATACATGCAACAACAGAGTTGACTCTCAAAATAATTATGCTGAGTAAAAGAAGCCAGAAACTTGGGGAGGGAGGACATACTGTGTGATTTTATTTATAGAAATGCAGTGTAACCTATAATGACAAAAACCAGATCAATCAGTGGTTGTCTAAAGATGGGAAGGTACGGAGGGATGGGAGAGAGGAATTACCTAGCGGCATGAGAAGACTTTCTGGGGCATGATACATTCATTGTCTTGATTGTGGTGATGGTTTTCCAATTATACCTATGCCAATATTTATTAAGTTGTTACATCTCTATGTGCACTTTTCTGTATGCCAGTTAAACCTCAATAAAGTTCCTTTTTCTTGCTCTTTACCTAACCCATTGAAATAGTGTCAAACATGGCTGGGCATGGTGGTCGATGCCTGTAATCCCAGCACTTTGGGAGGCTAAAGCCCAGGAGTTTGAGACTGACCTGGCCAACATGGTGAAACCCCATCTCTACAAATAGTACAAAAAATGAGCCGAGCATGGTGGCACACACCTATGGCCCCAGCTACTTGGGAGGCTGAAGTGAGAGGATGGCTTGAACCCAGGGGGTGTAGGCTGCAGTGAGCCAAGATTGCACGCCACTGCACTCCAGCCTGGGCACAGAGTAAGAACTTGCGTCAACAAACAAACAAAACAAAATAGAAAAAAAGAATGTCAGCCATAACTGCTGCATTCAATGAAAAAGTCACATTGTAACTATCCCCTCTTCACTAGGTTGTGGTAGAAATATATTGACAGTTATTAACTGTCTTTGTTAGGGAATATTTAACATAAAAAAATATTAATTAGCTTTATAATCATTTTAGAGATCAGGAGTCTTTAAATTCTTACTATTATTTGTAAAGCTTTTGATTTTCAGAGGACATATAAATTGTTACAAATATTATATTGTGATGTGTGTGTATGTGTGTGTGCCTAGCTTTGCTGTTGTTAAACTTTCATGAATCTGAAGTCCCATTCATTTATTTAACAGGACTAGGGTTTTTGATAGGAAACATTTGCCCATGTGTGGCCTACCTGGTACATTTTTACTGTGCAATTTTCAAGTATTGACAGTAAAAACTCTATTACCTAATTTGCCACTTTAAAAGTACTTAACTTCATAAATACTTCCAATCTCTTGGGGCAATATAGCTTATAGATTACTAGCTTTGGCATTTTTACCATAGTCTGAATTCTTCTAAACTTTACATGTCATTTTTGAAACATAAAATAATTTCCCCCACTTATTTTGTAATACATCTATGTGACATAAACATGCTAAAAGTAAATACACTTATATGGAAGTATTTAGATACGATTAGAACTCTTTTGTTCTGTGGACTCAGGTTTATGGGTATGAATACTTGTCCATTTTGTCTCTGTTGCACTGGGTTCTTAGAAAAGATGCTGAAACTCATACATTCAATTGAGACATCCAGATACATGTGATTATCGTGAAGTTGAAGATTTGCATAACCATTTTATATGAAACACTCCATTCTGACATGAACCATAGTAGTTTTTGTTTCTTGTTTTTTCTTGAGATGGAGTCTTGCTCTGTTGCCCAGGGTGGAGTGCAGTGGTTGCACCACAACCTCCACTTCATGGGTTCAACCAATTCTCCTGCCTCAGCCTCCCAAATAGCTGGGATTACAGGTGCAGGCCACCATGCCTGGCTAATTTTTGTATTCGTTTGGTTAACAGCCGGACACACTAACTGATTGTGCCACAGAGACAGGTAATTTTTGTATTCTTAATAGAGGTGGGGTTTCACCATGTTGGCCAGGCTGGTCTCAAACTCCTGACCTCATGATCTCCCTGCCTCGGCCTCTCAAACTGCAGGGATTACAGGCTTGAGCCATTGCTCCAGACCCAACCATAGTAGTTTTTTCATGTCTTCATGGTATTAGCAAAACAATACCCTTTTTTATATAACTGTCTCCATCTAAGCTTTTTGTATCTCTTTAAAAAGTTTCAGGAAGTCATTTGAGTAACAAGGCCCAGGAACTCGAGTCATTTACCATTTGCTTGTTCAAGAACGACCTGAGAAGAAACAGATCTTGGGCTCGCTAGATTGTAGTTTTGTCATTTCCTAAAATAATTTCTTCTATGAATGAACTTAAGTGATTTAGTACAAGACAATTGTGCCATATGTTGCAAATAAGCTGCTTATATGAAACCAGCTTATTCCAACAAGAATTGCTCTTTTCAAGTGCCGTTTATATTGTTTCTTGGAAACTAATTCTTGGAGTCCTCATTGCAAATAGTTACTACTTAGGTATCAAGGTCATGTCCAATTGCTCAGTTGGGATTTCCTGGGTTCAAGTGTTTCTACAACCTTTGAATCCATTATTTACTTAGATTTTTAGACATCAATAAAAGGAAGTTATTTATATTATCGGGGTCACACTACGAACAAGGCATCAGTGGAATTATTAAATTACTTAAACACAGCTGCAGTATGATGGAGATCTTCTGAATGTTGATTCACCCCTCTTTTTCTCAGTATAGCTTTTCATCCTATCTTCAGCCATACAGGTTCAGAAGGCACCTTTACAGCAGGGAGGAAGTAGAATCATGAAGTAGCTGGAACAAAGCCTCTACTCATGGCTTTGTGACCTTGGTCAAGGAGCATAATTTTTCAGAGCCTCGGTTTCCCCATTTGGGAAACAGGGACAATATTATTACCCTGTAGGACTATTAAGTGACAGAGAAGTAGCTCCTGACATCCAGAAGCTGGCCTGGCACTCAACCTAATTCTCTTGTGTCCCATAAACAATTTCACAGAACACAACATCGGACAGGGTCACGTGGCCATGATGAAGCAAGAAAAGGAAAAACGCCAAAACCAAAACAAAAATATTGTCCAACCCACAAAAATGATGAAACCTCTCCCTTTTCCAGCTAATTTGAATGGCTGCTACTTCTTTACCCCTTACGTCTTTAGCTCTGCTTTGTTCATCCCACCATCTGGATAAACGTTATTAAGATACCTACTCAGAATTATCCTGCATCTTGACAACATTCAATGCTGAGCAATGCCTACTTTCCTTGAGCCATCCCTAGTTCCTCCAACACAAGATCAAATCCTATTGTATTAACCACATTTTCTAGTTTCTGTGTCTGATGTTTTGACGTCTGTGGCTTTGCTTTCCAGAGAAAGACTGCTCCTCTAGAGTTTGAAAGGGACTGACTGTTTTCCTTTCATATGCAAACTAACCAATCCAGAGCCCATTTATGCTTCTGAAACATTAACTCCCTGCCCTAATTGCCGGGAGCCAGGCTGCAGAAAACTAGGGGCATCCTCTGCACCCCAGAGCCACTGAAAAGATTAAAACTTGCTGGGCCTAAACACGGTCAACCCACTTACCCTGCCTCACCCATTCCTGGAAAATAACACAAAAAATGCTCCCCTGTTTTCCTGTTCCCTCTCTGTCTGTGACCAGCCCCATTCAGTAATCTCTCCTATGGCTAATCCACCCCTACTCATAGTTTTTAAAACTATGAGTAATAAACTATATTTTCCTTCCTTCTTTCCATTCCCTCCTTCCTTATTTCTCTCCCTCCCACAAAGTTGGCCAAAGAAGATATGAAGAAGGCAAGGAGAATCGCTTGAACCTGGGAGGCGGTGATTTTGGTGAGCCAAGATTCGTGCCACTGCACTCCAGCCTGAGGACCGGGCGAGATTCCATCTCAAAAATAGATCAATAAAAAAGAGAGAGGAAGATGACCATAAACAGATTGAAGAAGGAAAAAGAGGTTGCAGAAAGGACCACAGGCAAAATAACCTCAGGCAGATCAGTTTTTGGAAGACTAAAAGTGAAATTGGATCTAGAAAATGATTCCAACTATTTCTGTCTGTGTGGCCTATGGAAAATTTTAACATCTCCCATCTGTACAGTTATCCCCTTGTAAAAATCGGCAGTGCAGTGATTCCTCAGTGTTACTTAGCATCTGAACCCTCCAGAGGGCTTCTTTAAGGGCAATTGCCAACTCCACCTACGAGGTTCTGATTTTGCAGTTCTATGCTAATGAAGGACTGTGTTAAGTAAAATTGCCTGTGTTTCAAAGGCAGGAATTTACCAGCACCATACCTCCATCCACGCCCCTATCCGGGACCACAGGAGTTTCAAATGTAAAGTTCTTTGTCTGACTTTCCCGTTTGCGTGCTAGGTAGAAATTCCAGGTGAGCTTCTTTGTTCAGAAAGCCCGCCAAATCCCTGGGAGGACGGGCTCTGTTGTGGGCCCAAGCAACCAATCCGGGATCAGAGTCAAAGATCATCACTCCAGAGGAAGCTTGAAAGAACTCCTCTCATTGGACAGGAACATGAATGAGGAGGGAATAACTTCAGGGTTAAAACTCCGCTGCACCTTACCTGTGTGGATATCCCCTTCGGATTCCTCTCCCACGACAGCGTGGGAGCTCTCTCTCTTTTTCTCTCTCTCTGCCTAATAAATTGCTTTCTGCTAATCTCTTTGGGTCCGATATTTACTTGAACGGTAAGCTCACCGTACTGCCAGGGCCCCTCCCCCGATTCTTGGGGCAAAGAGAGGCCAAGAACCTTGGGCGTGTCAAATCTGGGAGGGAGCTGAGCCCCCTGCGTCCTGGGTACCCTGTTAAACTCAGGTCCTAGAAATATGCATTTTGGTCAGTCTCCTCAGATGATTGTTATGCCCCGGCTGGCTTCCACGTTTAGAAACGCTGTTCTGAAATATTGAAAATCTCCTGGAGAGTAAAACAAACAAAAAAACACAGATCCAGCTCTCACCCCAGAATCAGAATACCTAGGGGTGAGATGTGTAAGGACAAATAACAACGTGAAATATAAAGCTTAATTCTCCCTGTTGAAAATAAGAAAGGAGATTCCTGTCTCCACTTCTTAGATCATTTACTTTATAAAACTTGTCATTATAAGTACTTTCTCTTATCTTTGAAATGCATAGAAATCCTTTTGAAAAATAGATAAACCTTTTGTTAGCTTAATGGCCCAAGAATGTCTTTCTTAAGGACCTGGGTGCCATCTCTCTGAAATGTAATTATCAAGGTAGAAAACACTCCCTTCTCCCAGTTTCCAGGGGAGGGCAGAAGTTCTACTTCAGTGCAACCTTGCTCCAAGTTGCAAAACTACCTCCTGTCATATGAGAAGTTTTTTTTTCCTCTGAATTAAATAAGTAAGCCAACACAGATAATAACTCCAATTACCAGGCTAGTGGAGGATGAACTGCAAGTGACAATGGCGCTGTCAAGTCCCCTTTACTTATTGAGTACCTTGAGAACATGTGTGGCTTGATGAAGCCGCCTTTCCAAAATTATCACCAAGACAGTGAAAGAGATCTAATCTTGAGGGACGGTGTTAAGAACCTGGGACCATCTTTGGGACGCCCCCGCAGCTCTGCTCCCTCCCCCAGTTACATCTTTGGCGATTGGCGGGCAGGGAGCTGAGCCCTGAGACCTGTGACCTGGCTACAATCTCACTGACTCCATCTTGCGTCTAAACTTTAAGCTATCTTTATTCCTTCCTGGGTGTAGGCTGAACTAACTTGAGAGGAACTTAGTTTATAGTTTATAGTTAAAACAAAGATGATTACAGCTCTTTCCCAAAACAAACCACCTTCTTGCCTGGGAAATAGACTGCCTTTGTAGGACTAACAAACTAGTCACAAGATTAGAAATTATGGTTTAAGAATCATGCAGCTGGAGGTTACAAGAGTCTGATCCTCCCTAAACTGCTCTTAAGATCAGTGCTTGAGATATTCTTCAGACCCTGCTGGCACCAACCAGATTGATAAACTGGCTCATCTGATCTTGTGGCCCCCACTCAGGAACTGATTGAGGACAAGAGGATGGCTTCACCTTCCCTCATGTTATCTCTGACCCAACCAATCAGCACTCTTGACTCACTGGCCTTCCCCCACCCACCCAATTACCATTAGAAACTCTGCTTTCCAAAGGCTCCTGGAGACTGATTTGAGTAACAATAAAACTCTGGTCTCCCACACAGTCGGGTCTTTGTGAATTACTCTTTCTCTATTGCAATTCCCCTGTCTTGATAAATCCGCTCTGTTGGTTACACTGAGTTGTATCTGCTTGTCTAAGGGCGAAATTTCTTCCTTTCCCTGCGATCTCTTTGCAGATTGCCTGTGATGTGCCTCACATTCTGGTTTACTGTTTATTACACCATAAAACTGTTTTTTGTCTCCATTACCTTTGAGGAGAGGTTTTCTGGATTGAGAGAAGATTTTAGTGCTATTTCCCCAACAAGTGCAAATATTTATGGTAGGTTTCCCAGGAGAAGTAGTGAGCCTACTCCCTCTGTAGAAACCACAGATGCAGGGGAGCTTTATTCCCTTGGGACATGTGATCAGCTGTTGAGGGTCCCTTAGGACCCCAGGGCACATCCTCCTGCCTGTGCCCCGTGCTGACCATGGCTACCCTGTCCAGGCACCAGGCCATGAGTTAGCAAAGTGCAAGGCGGGCACTGGGCTTGCTCAGATCACTTATCCTTACAGCCAGCCTGCCTGCCAGGCTCTACTCTGACCTGCACTAGTCTTCAGCCTCTAGCTGGGCCCTTTCTCTCCAAGAGGCTGCATCCTGGTTGCCGCGGGCACTGCTCTATGCAGGCTCTGTGATGAGGCATGCTTCTCAGAATGCTGAAAAAACAAGCGCTAGGATGATCCTTTTCTCTGTGATACTCCTCTCTACCTACCTTCCTCTTCAGACCTTGCCTTTGCCTTGTACAGCTGATGCAGTTTGAACTCTTATCTTAGTGGGCTTTAAAAGCTAGCAAACTCCTCCCCATGTTTGAAACTTCCTTTCCTCTCTCATGTCACCCTCCCTGCCTGGCTCCTCACGTCTCCACTTCCATCCTGGGCTCTGGGCTCCATGTGTCCCTGGTAAACAGGAGGAGCCTGGGTGTTGACAAGGGGCACTGATGCACTGAGATTTGAGGAGCGGGGAAGATTCCCTCCCCAACACCAAAACCCTAAATTCAGTGGGGCTGATTAAGCCATTTGCCTTTTAGCACAGAGAGGACACAGGATGAATGAGCAGATTCCAGACTTTGGGGAGAAGCAGGTTCTGCTCTAGGCCATGCTGTTTGCCAGTTGTGGCACATTTTCTTTCTTTCTTTCCTTTATTTTTTTTAAAAAAGGACTATATTTTCTTCATTTCTAAAATGGGCAAGAGTTACCTATCTTACTTGTTGTAAGGCTCTAATTGGTGCTTTTAGAATAACTAGAATATTGTGAAGACTCCAACTATACTGCGTTTGAATAGAAACTATATGAATTTGCTTCTCCTTAGGCAAGTAGCAGGACCTTGAAGGTACTTACAAAATATGTACAACTGTTATGTTTCAGGGCTCATAATTCTTCAACCATAATTGGTACACTCAGGTAGTACAGGAACAGCACAAAAGGAGCTAGAACAAATATGCAGTGTGTATTCTAGGATATGTCTTCATTATAGGATGTTTTGCTTTATCTTCATTCCTATTCCACTAAACTATCTAGACAATCTAGAAGAAACCCAATGTACTTGAAAGTCTTAGTAGTAAAGTAGATCTTTGTAGAAGATACTTCATTGTATGGAGAACTGGCTGTACTGGAATTTTTAGTGTACAACTCAGTGGTGTGATGGAACTTGGTAGAATATACCACAGAGGTGGAGTATGGCTTTGGAGCTAGCAGTTGGTGGTGTGAATCTCATATCTGCCACTCCTGGTGAGACCTGGGTCATTTCACTTCACCTCTGTGTGCCTCAGTTCACAGGCACCTCTGTGTGCCTCATTTGACCTCTATGTGCCTCAGTTCACCTGAGAGAGTGGCTGTGAGGTTTAAATGAGGTAATGTGAGTATAGCATCCAGTTTGGGCTGTATTCATATGGATCCACTTTAGATAGTGGCTTCTCTTGCAAAAAGTGAGGCTAGTTATCTAGGGCCTGGCACTCTGCACACTGACATGGGCACTCTTACCTGTGTATTATCAATGGGGCTCCATAGGTGACAGCTGTCCCACATGCAAGGACCACAAGGTTCACTGTCTATAGCATGTAGTCTGGCCAGGCCTGGTGGCTCATGCCTATAATCCTAGCACTTGGGGAGGCTGAGGTAGGTGGATTGCTTGAGGTCAGGAGTTCAAGTCTGGCCTGGCCAACATGGTGAAACCCTGTCTCTACTAAAAATACAAAAATTAGGCAGAAATCACTTGAACTGGGGAGGTAGAAGTTGCAGTGAGTCGAGATCACCATACTGCACTCCAGCCTGGGCAACAGAGCAAGACTGTCTCAAAAAAAAAAATAAATAAATAAATCATCTTCTCTGGGATATACTTATATGAATCCACATCAGATAGTGGCTGCTCTTATAAGAACCAAAGCTAGTGATACAGACAGGGGACAGGGAAATACTGGTTAGGAGAGGGCAGTTCCCCAGCAAGGGTCCCACCTTCAAGCCTGGAAAGCCACAGCCCTAAATGGGAACAGGCCTTCCTGTTTTTGCACCCAAATATTGCCTTTTGGCCTGCCATACCTCCCTATCCTATACCCATTAAAACCCAAGCTCCAGGCTCCAAGAGCAGACAAGCAGACAAACAAAAGAGTAATGCAACAGAGAAGGAGAGAAAAGAAGGAATATCTAAATGTTGAGAGGAGTTTGTCTGGGGATTGTTGTAGAGGAGATAAGCTGCAAGATAGTCAAACTCCAGGGGGCGATCATCTTCCCACTTCATCCCCTTTCTAGCTCCCCATACATCCCGCTGAAAGCCACCTCCATCACTCAATAAAATCCCTGCATTCATCATCCTTCAAGTCCATGTGTGACCCAGTTCTTCCTGAATATTGAACAAGAACTTGGTTACCAAGAGGGCACTGAACTGGTTAACACTTAAGCCATCTGCAGATGGCAGAACTAAAAGAGTACCTCGCATGCCCACTGGGGTTTTGGGAGCTGCAGGCACCCACCCCTAGATGCCACCCTGGGGCCAGAGCCCAAAAGCGCTCACCCAGTTTCTGCACCTGACTGTCTGCATGCTCCCCCTCCCATAAGGGGTTTGATCAGCAGTAGCAGTAGCCAAACAGACAAGCCACACCCCTGTCACACATCCTGCAAGTGGGGTCAGGGAACTCTCCTGTTTCACTAGTTATCCAGGGCCTGGCATTCTGAAACTTAAAATGGGAATGTTCACCTAATACCTATAGGGCTCCACAGGTAACAACAATCCCATGTGCAAGAATCACAGGTTTCACTAGCTCCCTTAAAATGTACTGTCTGTCATGCTTTAGGCTCCAGGAATCACATTTTACCTGTGCTCCAAGTCCTTTGCTATCTGAATGAGCAACTTGTCTTCTATTGTCAATGACACCCTCCTGCTCTGTAGCTTTACTCAATGAGTGTCCTTTATCTTCTCCCTAGTGAGGGTCAGAGAAAGACCTAATAAATTTACTGAACAAATTACAGGAGAAAAATCTTGGAAGCCAAAATCAAAATTTTCAAAAGTGTATTATATTCTAGCATTTAGGTAAAAAAGAAAAGAAAAGAAGTGTATATTCTAAGTACAGTGTAATGACAGCCTGGCAGAAATTGTCAGGTTTTTGTTTAAGTACTAAATAGCAACCTACTGTCTTTTGAGAATTCATTTAACATAGCACTTTAAAACACAATGCATGAAAATTTTGGTTTTTAATATTAAACTCAGTTACAATTTCATTTAAAATAATGACATTTTGAATGAATTGTTTTAAAGTGGCCAAATGTGCAATTTAAACTTCTTATAAACTCTTTCTAATTACATTTTAAGGTTTATAGAGACAAAAATAGATTTTACTTCCATGCATACTATAAAATCAACTTTAAAAATTCAAAAATTCTAACAAAATTTTACAGATATTACACTTGGAGAAATTTAGACTCAATTCCATGCTATGTGGCTAAAAGTTTAATCCCTAGTTTTCTCATTAACATTGTTATATTAATAAGGATAAGAGAAGTGTTAATTCATCCATCCATTAATTGATCCATCCATTTATTCATCCTTTTATTCATTCAATCAGCCACTAATTTAAACTTTACACCACCTACTTTTGAGGCTTTGTTAGATTCTAAAAAGATTAATATTATGAGACTGTCCTTACAATGCTTAGGTGAAGATGAGACATGATATAACCAGTAAGGAAGAAATTTCTTTGAAATTGAAACCACCTTTGCAAAATTATAACCTCCCAAGCTTTAATTTCCTTGCCTATAATATGGAACATATCATAGTATTACTTCACAAGTTTGTTCTGAGAATTCATCAAGTTAAAATAAGCAAATGACAGTACTTTGCAGACGGTAGGTAGTCCAAAATTCCAGTTCTACTCCATTCATCTGATTCCTTTTAGTTCTGATCTAATTTTTTAATATCTGTGAAAGGAAAATAAATCTTGGGGCCCCAAAATTACATAAAGGGAAAAGTCAAGCTCAGAACTGCTTAGGGCAAACCTGCCTCCCATTTGATTCAAAGTCAACCCTCTGCTCACTGAGATAAATGCATATCTGATTACCTCCTTTGGGAGGCTAATCAGAAACTAAAAAGACGGCAACCATTTGACTAATCTACCTATGACTTGGAAGCCCCCCCAATTCAAGTTGTTGCACCTTTGTTTCAAGTTGTCCTGCCTTTCCAGACCAAGCTAACGTTCATCTTACATATGTTGATTGATGTCCACGTCTCCCTAAAATGTATAAAACCAAACTCTGCTCTGACCACCTTCTGCTTATGTTGTCAGGACTTTCTGAGGCTGTGTCATGGCCATGCGTCCTCAACCTTGGCAAAACAAACTTTCTAGAATAACTGAGACCTGTCTTAAATATTAAGAGTTCACATATCCAAGTCTCTGGTTTATTCATGTATAATTTTTTTCTTTTCTTTTCTTTTTTTTTTTTTTTTGGGCTCTCTAAATGTGGGAGTTCTTAAGGACTTAGTTCTTCAAAGTGGATCCTCCACTTTGAAAAAATGTTTATTTTTTTTGAGATGGAGTCTCACTCTGTCAGTAGGCTGGAGTGTAGTGGCAGGATCTTGGCTCACTGTAGCCTCTGCCTCCCAGGTTCAAGCGCTTCTCCTGTCTCAGCTTCCCAAGTAGCTGGGACTACAGGCGCCCGTCACCACACCCAGCTGATTTTTGTATTTTTAGTAGAGACGGGGTTTCACCATGTTGGCCAGGATGGTCTCAATCTCTTGACCTAGTGATCCACCTGCCGTGGCCTCCCAAAGTGCTGGGATTACAGGCGTGAGCCACCACATCCTGCACCATTCATATAATTTCAAGTAAAATCGCATATACCAAATGCAGCCTGCACTGAAGCCACATTGGTAAATAATTTGGTGTTTTTTTTAAAAATTAAATCACTTTTTAAGTTGGAAGTATTTATATGCAAACAGTTCAGTCTATGGTCACTGCTGGGTATTTGGTTACCTGGCTTTGTTTCTATATTCCCTGTCACTCAGACACAGACACAGACACAGACACACAGCTACTTGTTTTCTGTTATTCTAATAGCACCTAGTGCTTGAGGTTGAGGTTTGGCTTTCTCTATCACAAAGTCCTCTTCAGTGTTGCCGTATGACTCTTTGGGCTCAGAGGCAATCGAGACAGATGCCAAAATCTAAACCCACATAATTGTCTGCTTCCTTCTCTCAGGAGCATACATAATTCATGGATTTAGAGAGGCCTGCCACACCTTTCAACTGTGCTATTCGGCCATAATTCATCTTTGGAGCAAAGGGATTCCAAATGAAAAGGTCAAACCACTTGGAAGCTGTATTGGCATCTAACAGCAATTCTGTGTCCTGGGATATCTACCAGACCCTCCAGGTGAGGCTAAGCAAACTGGATAAAATTCCACTTCCGCTTCTCAAAATTATAGTGAATAGTACAAATCTCACAGGCTGTCAAATACAGATTGGGCTTGACTCACTTTCAAAGGAGAGAGAGGACTGTGACTCAATATAATTATTGTATCTTACTAACCACCCCTGCCCACTCTGCTGGAGCCCTCCCAGCTAAGAACCCTTTTGGTCCCTGACTACACAGGCTTTTCTTGGCATGGAAGAGTACCTGCCCTGGGGTACTTTCCATTTCTCACTTGCCAAAGGGCTGTAGCCAATGTGCAGTTGAAGTGCTTGGCTTGAAAGCGTTCCAGTGCAGTGTTTTGTGGGTTTGACGTTTGTCTTCACTCGTACGCATCGTGTGTGGGAAGTTCCCCTGGGAAGTGAGGCAGTGGCTTGGCAATCTAGACTTATCGACGATCTTCCATTATGCGTGTCTGAGGCCAACTCCACCAGCAAATGGAAAGCATCCAGGCTCTCTGAGGAGGCTGACAATTTGTCAGTGATTTCCAAACGGATTGTGGTGTATTGCCTTCTTCCAATTCTCAATGTTGGATGTTGAAAGTTGTTTTTCTTCCTTTTGTTTTAGGTCACAGAATTTTAAGTCTCAATTCTGCATTTCCTGACTATATTCCCTTTGCAAATTTTGCAATATAACCTTTCAGATCTGGCAGCGTAACCTGTTAGAAATTTCCCCACTCCTCTTCCTTTCCATGATATTATTTCTACTTAGCATTTAGTCCACAATGCCTTTCAGTAAGATCAGAAATTTAATTATGTACGTATTTAAAACCTGAACCCATTAAGTCTATAGATCCCCTGAAAATGCTGTTTGCCAGGTGTGCAGTCACGGTGAGTATGCAAAAATGTCATGAAACAATGATGTTTTAAAGCTTAACTTAAAACAGGCCAAAAGACTAGGTTTTTAGATAGAGAAAAATGGCTCCATAAGCCTTAGAAGAAATCAGGAAAATGCATGAAATCAATGAGAAATGAAACTAAGAGGACTGTATTCATGTGAAACTTATTGGTGGAGAGAGAAAGAGGTGTTAAATGGGAAGAAGGAATGAAGACTTTACCATGTAAACCGAGCTGGTTCCTCTTGCTAAAAAGGAAAGGGCTGCTCAGCTCTGGGTCCTTTCCAGTGTCTCCCTGCATCCTTCCCATACAGATTCAGGCACTCCTTCCTCTTCGTGTCTGTATGCAAATCTCATCGTTCTTGTGTGTCCGTATACCTTTATGTGTATCATTTTGTGTTTCTCATTATCATCATGTTGTATTGTGTCTTCCCCTAGACTATAGGCTCCTCAAGGGCAGGGATCATGAGAAGTGTCTAGGATGATGCCTCGCAGAGCAGGCTGGCAGTAAGTGTGAGAGTTCTTGTGGGGAAGGGGCATCATAGTATCTATGGGTGTGGCAATGCATCCCCTAGATCCCTCTTCAAGGAAGGCTTGTTACTTGGGCTGCCGGGCTTGTCAGGGGATAGCCTTCAGCTTTCAGCCCACCCAAGGATGGTCTCAGCTGTAGAGAGCTACCTCAGCTAAGGGTCACAACCTTTTGGGGGTGGCCACACCCAAGGACTGGACTGGCCATCTCTGCCTGGCTGAGGGCAACTCTGAAGGGCCATTCTATCTCCAAGGCTTCTCTGTGGGCTTGGCCAAAACTCTCTGGGGCCTGCATTGCGAGCTGACTTTTCTCTCTGCCCATTTCTTTTTTGAAATAGTCTTGCTCTGTCGTCAAGGCTGGAGTGCAGTGGTGCCATCTCTGCTTACTGCAACCTCTGCCTCCTAGGTTCAAGTGATTCTTCTGCCTCAGCCTCCTGAGTAGCTGGGATTACAGGCACCCGCCACCACACTGGCTAATTTTTATATTTTTAGTAGAGATGGGGTTTCACCATATTGGCCAGACTGGTCTCAAACTCCTGACCTCAACTGATCCACCCGCTTGGCCTCCCAAAGTGCTGGGATTATAAGTGTGAACCATCATGCCTTGCCTCTCTGTCCATTTCTGTTTTCACCCCTTGCTTTCACAGGTGGTTGTCCCAACGCCCTCCCTAATGAACACTGTATGTTAAATCCCAGCTCAGGCCTGTTTCCAGGAGAAGCCTACTTGTAACACCTTTTAGCAGGGGTTAAAAAATAATAAGACTGCTGCAAGGGACTGGAGGAAGACTAAGAGAAAAAACTTTTGTATCTTAAAGGACCTAGGGTTCTAGATGAGAATCAACAAAGGTAAAAACTGAGAAGCTGGAGTAGTCTGGTGGAAAGAATAACAGCTGGGAAATCCCTGGACCAGGCACTCCTGCCAGCTCTGCGGAGAGCCTGGCACTGTCACATTACCCCTGGAGCCTTCTGTCCTCTCCCACAAAGGGAAGGAAATGGAAGATAAGGTCTGCAAAGTTCTTCTCACCCCTCATCTTCTATCAGGCTCATTTAGGAGCTTGAGGAACATTTAGAGACAACTTGGCTGTGAACAAAACGTTTCCAAATACGACCTCAAAACCATAAATCTAGGAGACAAACCTGGAGAAAAAGAAAATGCACCATTCGGAGCTGCAGATGGTGCTGTAACATCCCTCAGAGACTCATTCTGACAACTCACAAAGACTTGCGTGAAAAAGAAATTCCTTTTTTTTTTTTTTTAAATGGAGCTGAGGTTTTATTTATTTATTTTTTTAATTGCATTTTAGGTTTTGGGTTACATGTGAAGAACATGCAAGATTGTTGCATAGGTACACACATGGCAGCGTGATTTGCTGCCTTCCTCCCCTTCACCTATATCTGGCATTTCTCCCCATGCTATCTCTCCCCAACTCCCCACCCCCACCCGCTGTCCCTCCTCTATTTCCCCTCAACAGACACCAGTGTGTGATGCTCCCCTCCCTATGTCCATGTGTTCTAGAAATTCCTTTGATAACTGCTTGTCTGGAGTTGACTGACACCTCTCAAAGGAAATGAGGTAAGAGGACAAAGAGGGCATGGGCTCAGCAGACAGGGGAAATTGGCATAGAAACACCGTGAGAGGTTAAATCACACCTAGAGAAGTATAATCACTGATATTTAAGATGAAGAGATTGGCAAACAGGAACATTTTGTAGTCTAAGAAGTAAAATGCATGTAAATCAGTAAGTTGAGCCAGAAATGAAAGTTGGAATCTTAATTATTTTATTTCCCTTTGGTTTCAGGGTCCTCTGGTTTATATTTTACCTTTAGTTAAAACAATAGTAATTCAACAAATTATTATTAAATACCCACTTGTGTCAGGCTTCTTTGGTGCAGTCAAAAAAAAAATAGAATAATTTTAAAAATGTATGGTAAAGGGGCTGGGCATGGTGGCTTACATCTATAATCCCAGCACTTTGGGAGACTGAGGCAGGAGGATTGCTTGAGGCCAGGAGTTCAAGACCAGCCTGGCAACATGGTGAGACCCTCTTTCTCCAAGAAAAGAAAAAAAAAAGTTAACTGAACATGGTGGCACACACCTTAGTCCCAGCCACTTGAGACGCTGAGGTGGGAGGAATGCTTGAGCCCAGGAGTTTTTGGTTGCAGTGACCTATGATTGTGCCACTGCCTTCCAGCCTAGTCAATAGAATGGGACTATTTTTCTAAAAAAAAACAAACACTATGAACATATTCAGACTGTAAAATATTTAAAAAATAAAAAATTAAAACCACACACACACAAAGAAATAAAAATAAAAAAATATGGTAAAGGTAATGAATAATAGAATAGAAGGAAAAGCTGAACCAAGACAACCACCAGGAGAAGAACCAGGAAAGCTACAGGGATCTAGCAGTGGGAACAACAAAGAGTCTTTCCAGACTTCCAACTCTTTTCATCCTGTTACCTGCTTCTTCATCGTTTCAAATTTTAAAATTTTACTTTAAGTTCTGGGATACATGTACAGAATGTGCAGATGTGTTACATAGGTATACACATTCCATGGTTGTTTGCTGCACCTATCATGCCATCACCTAGGCTTTAAGCCCCACATACATTAGGTATTTGTCCTAACACTCTCCCTCCCCTTGCCCGCCACTCCTTGACAGACCTCAGTGTGTGATGTTCCACTCTCTGTGTCCATGTGTTCTCACTGTTCAACTCCCACTTATAAATGAGAACATGTGGTGTTTAGTTTTCTGTTCCTGTGTTAGTGTGCAGAGAACAATGGGTTCCAGCTTCATCATGTTCCTGCAATGGACATGAGCTCATCATTTTTTATGGCTGCATAGTATTCCATGGTGTATATGTGCCACATTTTCTTTATCTAGTCTATCATTGATCGGCATTTGGGTTGGTTCCATGTCTTTGCTATTGTGAACAGTGCTGCAATGTGCATGTGTCTTTATAGTAGAATGATATATAATCCTTTGAGTATATACCTAGTAATGGGATTGCTGGGTCAAATGGTATTTCTAGTTCTAGATCCTTGAGGAATTGCCACATTGTCTTCCATAACGGTTGAACTAATTTATACTCCCACCAGCAGTGTAAAAGCGTTCCTATTTCTCCACATCCTCTCCAGCATCTGTTGTTTCCTGACTTTTTAACAACCACTATCCTAACTGACATGAGATGGTATCTCATTGTGGTTTTGATCGGCATTTCTCTAATGACAGTGATGATGAGCTTTTTTCATAAGTTTCTTGGCCACATGAATGTCTTCTTTTGAGAAGTGTCCGTTCATATCCTTTGCCCACTTTTTGATGGTTTTTTTTTTCTAGTAAATTTGTTTAAGTTCCTTGTAGATTCTGGATATTAGACCTTTGTCTGATGGGTACCTGCTTCTTAAGATTCAACTTTTCAGGAGACAAGGGAATAGACTAGCTTGAGTGACTGGCCACATCTCAGCTAGAAGAGTGGAACATCTTGACTGATGGTCCTACCAAGAATTATATGCACTGGGGGAGGGGCCATACCCTGAAGGAAAATCAAGGGTCTGATGCCAAAAGAGGGGGAAAAGGAGGGATGCTGGACCAGCAAATTTTTGATGTCTCTCATACCTACTATATTGTTTGGCAGACTGAAGTACTTAGATTCTCGGACCCCTTTGCAACAGGAATGTCTAAGTGACATATTTTTGGCTGGTATGTTCAAGCAGAAGTCTGCTAGAGAAAAAAGTTGTGCTTTCTCTGATAAAAAGGACAGATGCATCTGGCACTGTCTTTTCCCCTTTCTTCCTGCTCATTGCTATAGCAGCCGTATTGTGACCGTGAGGATGAAACATCAAGTAAAAATAGTGGAGGAGAAGAAAGGAGCAGGCTTAGAGCCTTAGTGTCATTATTAAGGGACATCCCTGTTTGTGAACTACTGTTACTGAGGGTTTTTGCTGCTTGCAGCTGAATGCATTTCTAACTGTTACACAGGGAATCTTACTTAAAACTATGGATTCTAGAATGCACTTAGAGGAAGTGAATGAAATATAAATTGGCATTACCTAAGTGGCAGGTGGGATTGAAGGGAGGGATAATCATTCCAGGTGGTCTAGTAGTCAGAACATCTGTGCCCAGTTTCTACATGATGCATGTGACTTGGGTCAGGCTAACTTTTCTGAGCCTAGTTTCATTCCACAGAATCCACCTTCACCTCCTTGCTTTAAATTTAGAGAAAGATGGTCTTTTTTTTTTTTTTAATAGCAAAAAAGACACCTCCACTCTGATCTGATGCAATTCAATTCCTTCTCACCTATTGCAGGAACTTATTGATTATTCTGTTTTACAATTTCTCCTTCTCTCCCGCCTTCATCCCAAAGCCTGCTTACATTTTAAAGTTTCTTTCATATACATAGTTAAAATCCTTTAGCCACAACACTGTGGTTTTTCTTCACCTTGAAAATTTCACTGTGCTTTTTGAATGTATTTCCTCACCCCCTAGTAACTCTTATCTCCAACAGCTGTTAGACAGTTACACTTCACACTTCACCAAAACTTTTTTTGACAAAGATAACTGTGTCATTAGAGGGCAGCTTGTATGAGGGCAGGGATTTTGTCTATTTTGCTCACCCTTGTGTGCCCAGTCCTCAGAGTAGTGCCAACAACATAATTCCTACTCAAGAAATGAATAACTATCTTCTAAATCATCAAAGCAGATGTACTCTGCCTTCCTATCTGACTCAGTAGCTTTGTCATTTTTGATCATTTCTTTGTTGAAACTCACTCATCTTTTGGTTTCTATAACAATTATTTTTTTTGCCAGGCATGGTGGCTCACGCCTGTAATCCCAGCACTTTGGGAGGCCGAGGCGGGTGGATCACAAGGTCAAGGGATCGAGACCATCCTGACCAACATGGTGAAACCCTGTCTCTATTAAAAAAAAATTATTTTTCCTTCTTTCTTAACTTTTTATTATGGAAAATTTTAAACATATATAAAAATAGGAAAAAAAAGCCAATGAAGGCTAAGGTACCCATCACCCAGCTTCAGTGTCTGGCCAACTGTGTTTCATCTAAACCTTCATTGACTCCCCACTCATATTAACTTGAAGCAATTCCAGATAGCATATCATTTCACTGGCAAATATTTCAGTCTGTATTATAAAAAAGAAAGTCTTTTAAAAAGCATAATTCTAATACTGTAATTAGCAAAATTATTAGCAATAATTTCTTTTTAAAAAAACTTTTATTAAAAAAGAAAAAACAAAAAAACTTCTATTTTAGATTCAAGGTACATATACAGGTTTATTATATTGGTAAACTCTGTAACAGGGGTTTGTTTTACAGATTATTTCATCACCCAGGTACTAAGCCTAGTGTATTCAACAGTTATTTTTTCTGGTCCTCTGACTCCTCCCACCCTCCACCCTCAAGTCGGCCTCAGTGTCTGTTGTTCCCGCTCTTTGTAGCCATGTGTTCTCACCATTAGCTCCCACTTCTAAGTGAGAACATACTGTATTTGACTTCTTTCTTTCTGCTTTAGTTTGCTAAGGGGAATGACCTCCAGCTGATCTCATTCTTTCTTATGGCTTCATAGTATTCCATGTTGTATATGTATTCTTATGGCTTCATAGTATTCCATGTTGTATATGTATCACATTTTCTTTATACAATCTGTCATTGATGGGCATCTAGGGTGGTTCCATGTCTTTGCTATTGTGAATAGTGCTAGAATAAACGTATGAGTGCATGTGTCTATATGGTAAAATGATTTATACTTCTTTGTGTATATATGCATTAATGAGATTGCTGGGTTGAATGGTAGTTCTGTTTTTAGCTCTTTGAGAAACTGCCACACTACTTTCCAAAATACTGGAACTAATTTACACTCCCACCAACAGTGTACAAGGGCTCCCTTTTCTCTGCAACCTCACCAGCATCTGCTATTTTTTTACCTTTTTAATAACAGCTACTTTGACTGGGATGAGATGGTATCTCATTGTGATTTTGATTTGCATTTCTGTAATGATCAGTGATGTTCACAATTGCCACAAAAAGAGTAAAATACTTAGGCAGCTAATCAGGGAGGTAAAAGATCTCTACAATGAGAATTATACAACACTGCTCAAAGAAATCAGAGGTGACACAAACAAATGCAGAAACATTCTATGTTCATGGATAGGAAGAATCAATATCATTAAAATGGCTGTACTGCCCAAATAAATTTACAGATTCAATGCTATTTCTATTAAACTACCAATGAAATTTTTCACAGAACTAGAAAAAACTATTTTAAAATTTATATGGAACCAAAAAAGAGACTGAATAACTAAGGCAATCCTAAGCAAAAAGAACCAAGCTGGAGGCATTACTTTACTTGACTTCAAACTACACTACAGGGCCAACAGCATGGAGTGGTACAAAAACTGACACATATACCAACAGAACAGAATAGAAAGCCCAGAAGTAAGGCCACACACCTACAACTATCTGATATACAACGAAGCTGACAAAAACAAGCAATGGGGAAAGGACTTCCTATTCAGTAAATCTTGCTGGGATAACTGGCTAGCCATGTGCAGAAGATGACACTGGACCCCTTCCTTACACCATATAAAAAAATAAACTCAGGATGGAGTAAAGACTTAAATGTAAAACCCAGGACTATAAAAACTCTTGGAAGACAACCTAGGCAATATTATTCTGAACATAGGACCTAGCAAAAATTTTTTGACAAACATGCCAAAAGCAATTGCAACAAAGGCCAAAATTGACAAATAGGATCCAATTAAACTTAACAGCTGCTGCCCAGTAAAGGAAACTGTCAACAGAGTAAACAGACAACTTATAGAATGGGAGAAAATATTTGCAAACTATGCATCTGACAAAGGTCTAATATCCAAATATTTGCAAACTATGCATCTGACAAAGGTCTAATATCCAGCATCTATAAGGGGCTTGAAAATATTTACAAGAAAAAAACATCCATTAAAAAGTGGGCAAAGGGCATGAGCAGACTTTCCAAAAGAAGACATACCTGTGGCCAACTAGCATATGAGTAATTTTTTAATGTAGTCAGTTTCCTTTTTTGGGTTTTGTTTTTAATCCTTTTGGTTGTTTTTTAGAGAGGGGGATGGATCTCTTTCTGTCTCTATTTCTTCTACCTTATCTGACTAGCAAATTGGGGTGTAGGGGCTAAGCCTGTCAGGCTCTTCTGAGCTCTTTACAAGGCAAGCAGGCTGCAGGAGTCCCGTATCTCTGCTATTGCCATAGGGAAGCTCTCAGGGTCCTGCTTTACTTGCAGTTTTTCAATTTCTGTTGTGCTTGGGCAGGTGAGTTAATTCAAGGTGAGCTCTTAGGAAACCCATCTGCTTTGACCAAAACTCAAGCTGATGTTTTGATCATCAGCCATCTGACCTCCCAAACCTGCTTCCCAATTTGTTCTGAATTTGGGAAGAGTGCTGTGAAGCTTTATCAGCTGAGTATGAATATTGTTGAGAAAGAGGGAGGTCAATGCCAGATGAATCAGCTAAAAGTTAAAAGTGGTTGCTTCTGGGGAAAAGAAAAGGCACAGAGGGTGGGCGGGGGAGGCAATGGTTTTCCTTTTGATTTAAACTCTTTAACAGATGAGTTTAGTTTTATAAGATGTATACATATAATATGTGGACAAACATCTTAAAACAATGCAAACCTAACATATCAAAATATATCATGTCCTTATACATGCACCACACCCTCTCAGACTCCCAGACACCTGGGAGTCTTCCTCCCACTTCCTGCCTCCTAAATGTGCACTGTGCTCCTCAGCAGTCCACATCCGTGCTGCTCCTACAGTGCTTCCTGTCCTTCCTCATCTCTCACCTGGCCCACTGCAGCAGCCCCTGCCTACCCTACATGTTACAGCCTGAACTGTGGGCCCCCAGTTCATAGGTTGAAGCACGAACCCCCAGTACTTCAGAATCTGACTGCATTTAGACACAGGGCATTTAATAAGGTAATCAGGGGAAAATGAAGTCATATGTGTGGGCCCTCATTCAGTATGACTGGTGTCCTTCTAAGAAAAGGAATTTAAGACACAGACCTACAGATAGAGGAAAGATGATGTGAAGACAGAGGAGAGGATGGCCACTTGCAGGCCCAGGTGAGAGGACTCAGAAGAAACTGCTGCCAACTCAGTCTCAGATTTCTACCTTCCAGAACTGTGCAAAAACACATTTCTGCAGTTTAAGTTCCCCAGGTTGGGGTACTTTGTTATAATAACCACAAAAAACTAATACACCATCTCCCCACTTTCTTTGCCAGGATCTGATCCACCTTCTTCTAATTTTTGAAAGGTTAGAAGAAGCTTTTCAAAAATTGTGCCTGATAAAGCTACTCTCCTGCTTAAAATCCTTACAGGATCCCTCATTACTACTGGATAGAACCCTTAGCATGAGATACCAAATCCGCTCCTACTTTCTCTCACCTGACTCTCCTTATACCTAAGCCTCAGCTGTAGTGAATTACAGTAGACCCTTGAGAAACACGGGCTTGAGCTGGGTGGGTCCACTTGTCCGTGAAAATTTTTTAGTACAAGTTATACCCTGTGTGCCTGCTTCTCCTGCCTCCTCTGCCACCTCCTCCACCTCTTCCTGAGACAGCAAAACCAACCCTTCCTCCTCCTCCTCCTTCTCCTCCTCCTCAACCTAGTCAACCTGAAGATGATGAGGATGAAAACCTTTAAGATCCACTTCAACGCAATGAATAGTAAATATATTTTCTCTTATGTTTTTTAAAATAACATTTTCCTCTCTATTTTTTATTGTAAGAATATGGTATATAATACATATACAAAATATGTGTGAGTTAACTGTTTATGTTGTCAGTGAGGCTTCCTGTCAACAGTAGGCTATTAGTAGTTATGTTTTTTGGCTTTTTTTTTTTTTTTTTTTTGAGATGGAATTTGGCTCTGTTGCCCAGGCTGGAGTGCAATGGTGTGATCTCGGCTCACTGCAAACTCTGCCTCCCTGGTTCAAAGTATTCTCCTGCCTCAGCCTCCGGAGCTTCTGGGATTACAGGTGCGAGTCACCATACCTGGCTAATTTTTGTATTTTTAGTAGAGACAGGGTTTCACCATGTTGGCCAGGCTGGTTTAAACTCCTGACCTCAAGTGATCTGCCTGCCTCGGCCTTCCAAAGTGCTGGGATTACAGGTGTGAGCCACTGCAACTGACCAGTAATTACGTTTTTGAAGCGTCAAAGCATATGCAAATTTTTGACTATGTGGGGGATCAGTGCAGTGCCCCTAACCCCCGTGTTGTTTAAGGGTCAACTATACTTGCATTCCCCAAAGATGCCAACCTGGCTCATGCTTTACTATTTCTGGCCATGTATCCCTTGCCCAGAATACTTTCATTTTTCCTATGATGCCATCCACCTGTGGAATATTTACTCCTTTTCCCAGTGTCAGGTCAAGCCCCATTTCCTTTGGTAAAAATTTCTTAGCCCCTTCCTCCAGATAGAATTGACTTTTTCCCTTTGAATCTATTTTGCACCTTATATGGAATTCTGCTCTATATTTGCTGGATTTTTATTGCCGTTATTTTATGTTGTATTCATCTAATGCTTAAAGGTAAAGACCACATTGTAACTTTGCATGCTCAGAGCCTAACATAATACTCAGTAGGCGTTCAAAAAAGGATGACCAGTTGACCTATCAAATAAGTGAATCTATGAAATTGGAGTAATTATATTACTTTAGCATACCTCAGAAGACTATTGTTGGGTAATTCATGTGGCAATTTTAAACATCTATATGTGTAATTTTAAATATAAACGTGATTATTTTTGAACTCTTAAAGATGAATTTGAAATGGCAATTTATTACTTGATCTTGAGTTTGTGCACCCATAGTGAGTCATTTCCAATCCTTAAGATTGGGTTGTTTCTTCTTAAATCATGGGATCATGAAAATAGATTGCTGGAAAATGTATTAGAGATGCTGTGATTCTACCACTTTATTTTATGGACAAGGAGATTGAGTAAAAGCATTACCATCACACCCCACTGCCACCAGAGCCAGTGAGACATATTTAAACTGCCTCTGATGAAAACAGAAATATTGCAGTTAGAATATTTTGAAGAAAAGAGAATTTAAATGTAATTCAACAAAGAAAAAAAGCCACCAAATTTATATTTATAAAAGTAATAGATACTGACTCTTAAATTGTTTCTAATTAAATATTGTGAATGAACTTCATCCAATATTGATATATCCTTTGGCTCTGGGGCATTCTAGAGATTTTATTTGTTATTGTGAAAAATTGCATCTGAATAATGTATAACAAGATGTATATTCAAATTGCCTTTGAATCATGTATAACAAGAAAGGTTTTCTTTATTCATCTAGTGTCTTTCAAGGCACTACAAGCGCCTTGTGGACTTTAGATTAGGCATGGCATATTGCATACATGCCTTTTCACCTAACCTTAACATTTTGGTTATAGCAGTACCAATTGGAGCCTATAAGAGTAGCATTTAATAACCAGAGAGACACCTTGACAAAGGGACAAACTTGCACAGTCCACTCTGTCCATCAGCATAACTTGGAAGCACCATCTTGAGAGTGAAGAATGGTGAAATTGTGGTGGAGGGATCCTTTCTTGACCCTAAGTAGCATCTACTGGTGGAATTCAGACATTTCTGGACTTGCAGAGGAGTCTGTAGGGCTAGTAGTTCAGAGGCTTTGATATGCAGTCCTGTCATGGTGGTGTCCTAGTAACAAACCATGGTCACAAACTGGAAAGATGAGCACTGTCTCTGCTGCTTGCAGACTGCAGTGTGCAGCTCAGTGAGGGCTGCAGGAAGCGTGCCACAGCTTTGCTGCTTTGGGGCTTCAGGAGCCTTCTTTTTTGGCACAGGCAGGGAGTAGTTATAGTGATCATGAGTTTGGCAGCTGAAGCGGGTGGGAGGTTTCCTCAAGAATCATCACGAACAGCAGGCACCAGCAAGGCAAAGATCTGAAGGACTATTCATGAATTTATGGGAGACACTCCTGGAGATGCTCCCAAACTCCTGGGCAAGACTTTGAGGGGGTGCAGAAAGTCCCATATTGGGCAATAGAATTGATTCAATCATTAACAAACCTGTGCTAAGCACTTTTCTTGGAGATGGAGAAACAGCAGCAAATGAAACAAAGCTCCCTACCCTTGTAGAGCTTACAAAAACTGTCTATGTAGGCAGAATGATAAAAAAATGAGTATGTTGTATAGGTTTTCTAGCATGTTTATTGCATGTACGCTATAAAATTTTAGAGGAGCTGAATAAATGGATTAGGAGTGTAGGGTGGAAGAAGGTAGCCTTACTAGGACTTATTAGAAAGGTGATATCTTGTTCTACCAAAAAGACGCGTGCATTTGTATGTTCATTGTAGCACTATTCATAATAGAAAGATGTGGAATCAACATAGGTGCTCATCAATGGTGGACTGGATAAAGAAAATGTGGCAAATATACGGCATGGGATACTGTGCAATCATAGAACAAAATTATGTCCTTTACAGCAACATGGATGCAGTTGGAGACCATTATCCTAAGTGAATTAATACTGAAACAGAAAGCCAAATACTGTATTTTCTCATTTGCAAGTGGTAGTTAAACACTGGGTACTCATGGATATAAACGTGGCAACAATAGACACTGTGGACTACTGGGGGGAAGGAGGGAGGGGGCAAGGACTGAAAAACTAACTGCTGGGTAATATACTCACTACCTGCATGACAGGAATCAATCATACCCCAAACTTCAGCATCATACAATATACTCAGGTATGTATGCCCCCTAGAATAAAAGTTGAGGCTGGACACAGTGGCTTAGGCTGGGTGCAGTAGCTCACGGCTGTAGTACCGGCACTTTGGGAGGCCGAGGCAGGTGGATCACTTGAGGTCAGGAGTTTGAGACCAGACTGGCCAACATGGTGAAACCCTGTCTCTGCTAAAAATGCAAAACCTAGGTGAGCATGGAGGTGGGTGCCTATAATCCTAGCTATTTGGGAGGCTGAGGCAGGAGAATCATTTGAACCTTGAAGGCAGAGGTTGCAGTGAGCCGAGATCATGCCATTGCACTGCAGCCTGGGCAACAAGAGTGAAACTCCATCTCAAAACATAAAGTTGAAATTACATATATATGTATAAAATTAATGTTATATAAGTTTTCTAGCATGTTAGGTGTGATGTATGCAACATATATGTGTATGTGTGTGTATATATATATATATGATGTGTATATATATATACACATCATATATATATATATATATATATATATATATGATATGATGTTATCTGAACAAAGAATTGAAGTAGGTAGGGGAATTAGCTAAGTTAGCTGTCTAAAGAGTGTCCCAGGCAGAAGGTATAGCTATAGCAATGATCCTAAAGTGGGAATGTGGTTGGCATATTCTAGTAATCCCAAGGAGGACAGTGTGGCTGGTGGTGACGAAGCAGGGGAGCAAGTAGTATGACATGAGTTCAGAAAAATTATCTGAAGCCAGATCACAAAGGGCCTTGTAGGACTTTTACTGAGTCAAATGGGAAGATACTGTGGGGTTTTGAGTAGGAAATGACATGATCACATTTAATTTTAAAAGAATCTCTTGGGTGGCTGCTGAGGATAGTGTAGAATTTGAGAGGCCTACTAAGAAAATATTGCAGTAATGTAGGCAAAAGCTCGGGCCAGAGGGTAGTAATATTAATACGTGGTTAGAATCTGGATATATTCTGCAAGTAAAGCCAACAGCATTTGTTTGTTAGAGAGGTTGCATTAGGGATAACTAACTTGAGCAAATAGGAAAGATGGAGTTGCCATCAAAGAAATAGGAAAGTGAACTGGGCGCGGTGGCTCACGCCTGTAATCCCAGCACTTTGGGAGGCTAAGGCAGGTGGATCACTTGAGGTCAGTAGTTCAAAACCTGCCAACATGGCAAAACCCCATCTCTACTAAAAATACAAAAAAATTAGCCGGGTGTGGTGGCAGGTGCCTGTAATCCCAGCTACTGGAAGGCTGAGGCACAAGAATTGCTTGAACCTAGGAGGCAGAGGTTGCAGTGAGCC
>NW_016107429.1:3418228-3419538 GCF_001604975.1 Cebus imitator | reverse complement strand
AAAAAAAAAAAGAAAAAAAAAAAAGGAAAGTGGAAATGGTATAGATTTGTGCGGCTCAGGAGTTGGGTTTGGCTATATTGACTTTGGGATGTCTATTGGTCATCCAAGAGGAGATGTCAAAACTTTAATTATTTCCACTATTGTGACCTCATGATTACTGCAAGTGATGAATCCTGGGGAAATCTGGGTTACAATCACCACGTGCCCTTGAGGTAGCAAGTTCTGAGGAGATATTTGCGAAAGTAGCCCTTGTGACTACTTAGAAGTTGGAGGTGTCCGTGAGAGAGTTTGGTAAGTGGCTAGATTTTTAGCATCTCCCTCTACAGTCTAAAATCTTTGTGAAAAGATATGAATGCTTCCAGGCAAAACTAATTTTGGGCCGACCAATTTCTTTTAATAAAAGTAATTATTTCTTTGTGTGGTTGTCTCTATTGCATGATTTTGTGCTTCTTGGAGTCAGATACTATGCTCTCTTTATCCCAGTATTCCAAGCAATTGGCAACCTAGTGTCTAGAAGCAACAAATGAATGCTTTTAGAATGAATGAGTCAATAACTTTTTTCTACATAAAAGCCTAATTATTTTTGAGTAAACTATTTTTAAATAATTAAAGCCATCTATCTCCCACTTAATGTCCTTAATTTGTTCCAATAAAACAAAGAATAAAGTGAAAAACCATTAGGCAAAAGTTGTATTATCATAATGCATATGTGTTGTGGATGAACACAATATATTTTTATCTCATGGTAAGGTCTGTTCCATGAGTCTCTAATCTAAATATTATGTGGCTAATAATGCTCTACCTTGCTACTCAAAGTGTTGTCCTCAGACCGGTAGCAATAGCATCACCTGGGAGCTTGCTAGAAATGCAGAATTTCAGGCTCCAGTGTACATTTACTGAATCAGAGTCTGCTTTCTAGCAAAATCTCCATGTGATTCATACGCATATTAAACTATGAGCGCTACTCTAGAGCAGAGGTTGGCAAACTACCACCTGTTTTTGTAAATAAAGTTTTATTGGAACACAGCCATGCCCATATGTTTACATATTGTTCATAGCTGTTTTGGTGCTACGGTGGCAGGGCTGAATAATTTTGACAGAATGTGTGGCCTTCAGAGCCTTAACTGTTTACTATCTGGTCCTTTAAGAAACATTGCAGACTCAGCTCTCAAGTTTCAGCATTATTATTGGCATACTTTGTTGAGGGCCACATAACAGATGTGAACACTTTCGCTTAGATATAAATGTAAAAATTTATTATTTATTTATTTTTCCTTTTTTTTTTTTTTTTTTTTTTTTTTTTTTTTTTT